>NW_007247399.1:0-10012 GCF_000164805.1 Carlito syrichta
CCTCTATGATAAGGACGAACTCTCACATTTCAATAATTAGCCTGAATGCGAATGGACTGAACGCATCATTGAAAGACATAGAATGGCAAAATGGTTAAAATATCACCAGGCAACAATACACTGCCTTCAAGAGACCCATCTCACTAGAAAGGACATACACAGACTCAAAGTAAGAGGATGGGAAACAAATTTTCAGGCGAATGGAACACAAAAGAAAGGAGGAGTCGCAATCCTAATTTCAGACAAAATACCATTTAAGCTATCAAAAATTAAGAAATATACAGAGGGCCACTACATAATGATAAAAGGTTCACTCCATCAACAAGAAATATCTATCCTAAACATATATGCACCCAACATAGGTGTGCCAACTTCTAGGAAAACAAAGAAAGATATTGACTCTAACACCATCATAACTGGGGACTTTAATACCCCACTCACAACCCTAGACAGATCATCAGGACAAAAAATCAGCAAGGAGATCCGGAACCTCAGTAAGACTCTGGACCAAATGGACTTAATTGATACCTACAGAACACTCCAGACAAAGACCACAGAATACACATTCTACTCATTACCGCATGGAACATATTCTAATATAGACCACATAATTGGACATAAATCAAGCATAAGCAAATTTAAAAGGACTGAAATTCTACCATGCACCTTCTCAGACCACAGTGGAATAAAAATAAACATTGACACCAACAAGGTCCCCCCAAAACCCACAAAGACATGGACACTAAACAGCATGATGCTAAACAACTCCTGGGTCAATGATGAAATCAAAACAGAGATCAAAAGATACCTAGAAACAAATGAAAATGAAGATACATCTTACCAAAATCTCTGGGATGCCTTGAAAGCTGTAGTAACAGGGGAATTTATATCCCTACAAACACACATGAAGAAAATGGAAGGAACACAAATTAATAGCCTAACAAGTCACCTAAGGAAGCTGGAAAAGCAAGACCACAAAAACCCTAATTTCAGCAGAAGAATCCAGGTCACCAAAATAAAAGCCCAAATCAAGGACATAGAAGAAAAAAGATAATACAAAAAATTAATGAAACAAAAAGCTGGTTCTTCGAAAGGATAAACAAGATCAATGGTCCCCTAGCTAGACTGACCAAGAAAAAAAGAGAAAAAAAAACTAAATAAGCACAATCAGAAATACAAAAGATGAAGTTACATCTGATCCTAAAGAAATACAAAAGATCATTAGAGATTACTATGTACACTTGTATGGAAACAAACTTGAAAACCTCAAGGAAATGGAGGACTTTCTGACATCACACAACCTACCTAGGTTGGAACAAGAAGAAATTGAGACCCTAAATAGATCAATAACAATCAAGGAAATTGACTACGTAATAAGAAAACTACCTACAAAAAAAGCCATGGTCCAGATATCTTTCCAGCAGAATTCTACAAGACATTTAAGGAGGAGCTGATACCAATCCTACTGAAGGTATTCCAGGCTATTGAAAAAGATGGAACTCTCCCCAAATCATTTTATGAAACCAACATCACATTGACACCCAAGCCAGGTAGAGATTCAACAAAGAAAGAGAACTACAGGCCAATATCTTTGATGAACATAGATGCTAAAATTCTCAACTAGATCCTAGCAAACCGGATTCAACAATACATCTCAAAAATCATCCATCATGACCAAGTAGGCTTCATCCCTGGGATGCAAGGCTGGTTCAACATTCATAAAACCATAAATGTAATTACATGTATCAACAGATGTCAAAACAAAAACCACATGATTATATCATTAGATGCAGAAAAAGCTTTTGATAAAATCCAGCACCCCTTCTTGATTAAAAACCCTTGAACATTAGGCATATGGGGAACATATCTCAAAGTAGTAAAAGCCATCTATGAGAAACCCACAGCCAGCATACTCCTAAATGGACAAAAATTGGAACCATTTCCCCCCAAAACCGGAACAAGACAAGGATGTCCACTGTCACCCCTCCTGTTCAACATAGTATTGGAAGTCCTGGCTCGAGCAATCAGAGAAGAGAAGGCAATCAGGGGTATCCAAATAGGAAAAGAGGAAGTCAAGTTATCTCTCTTTGCAGACGATATGATTGTGTACCTTGAAAACCCAAGAGAATCTGTCAAAAACCTCCTTATACTGATAAAGGCCTTTGGCAAAGTCTCAGGATACAAAATAAATGTGCAAAAGAGAATCACATTTCTTTTCACCAGTAATAAACAAACAGAAACCCAAATAAAAACCACAATTCCATTCACAATAGCCACAAAAAAATGAACTACCTTGGCATCTTTCTAATGAGAAACGTGACAGACCTTTACAATGAAAACTACAAAACACTGCTCAAAGAAATCAAAGATGACACAAACAAGTGGAAAAATATCCTATACTCATAGATTGGAAGAAGCAACATTGTGAAGATGTCTATCTTACCTAAGGCAATCTACAAATTTAATGTAGTACCCATCAAATTACCAGCAACATTCTTCTCAAACCTAGAAAAAACAACACAGGAATTCATATGGAAACAAAAACGTCCAAGAATAGCCAGAACAATCCTCAGCAAAAAAAACAAAGCAGATGGTATCACATTATCAGACTTCAAACTTTACTATAAAGCTACAATTATCAAAACAGCTTGGTATTGGTCCAGGAACAGGCATGTAGATCAATGGAATAGAATTGAGATTCCAGAAGCAAAACTTCAATTTGTCAACCAACTCATCTACGACAAAGCCTCCACTACCTACCACTGGGGAGAGGAGAACCTATTCAGTAAATGGTGCTGGGAAAACTGGCTGACCATATGCAGAAGATTGAAAAAGGACCCCTATCTATCCCCATGCACAAAGGTTAACTCCAAATGGATCAGAGACCTAAATGTAAAACCTCAAACCATAACAACCTTAGAAAATGAAGGACATACCCTCATGGAAATCATAACTGGCATCTAATTCCTGAACAAAACTCGAAAACAGCAGGTCATAAGAGATAAGATAGACAAGTGGGACCGTATTCAACTGACAAGCTTCTGCAAAGCCAAAGAAACCATCAAGAGATCAGGGAGACAGCCTACAGACTGGGAAAAAGTATTTGCCAACTCCAGGTCTGACAAAGGCTTAACATCCTGGATATAAAAGGAACTCAAATGTGCTGAAAAGAAAAAACAAACACCCCATTGTAAAATGGGTAAAAGATATGAACAGACACTTCTGAAAAGAAGACATCCGAGCAGCCAACAAACACATGAAGAAATGCTCAACCTCACTAATCATCAGGGAGATGCAAATCAAAACCACACTGAGATACCACCTAACTCCAGTCAGAATGGCAATTATCAACAACTCAAAAAATAATAGCTGCTGGAGAGGGTGTGGTGAAAAGGGAACACTTCTACACTGTTGGTGGGAGTGTAAACTAGTGCAACCTCTGTGCAAAGCAGTGTGGCGATTCCTAAAAGCTCTAAAAATCAACCTTCCATATGATCCCGCAATGCCCCTACTGGGAATATACCCTGAAGAACTCAAATCACTCTACCAAAAAGATACCTGCACACGTATGTTTATCGCAGCATTGTTCACAATAGCAAGAACCTGGACACAACCATGCTGCCAGTGAAAAGAGGACTGGATTTTTAAAATGTGGTATATATACAGGAAGGAATACTACGCAGCCATAAAAAAGAACAAAATCATGAATTTCGCAATAACCTGAATGGAACTAGAGTCTATAATACTGAGTGACCTCACATAAACAAAGATCTGAGTATCACACGTTCTCACTCATATATTGGACCTTGAACATTCAATGTAATACTATAAGAAAATGACTGACAGTAGTGGGAAACTATGGGGGGAGGGAGATGGGATTAACGGTAGTAAATATCTGTCTGGGGATGGGGAAACACTCTTATCAACAAGCGTGCCTGAACGAAACGTATTTATATACCTAACCTTTAACTGTACCCCACAATATCATAATAAAAAATATTGATTATAAAAAAAAGAAAGAGATCCATCACCTCAGAGAGAACACCCGTACCTGATGAATAGCCCCTGGAATGTCGACACAGCCTTGCCCCTGGAGGAAAGTCCCTGCACCTGAGGACGACTGCTGGAAGAAGAGAGAGAAATCCTGGAACTGAGGAAGAGTCCCTGAACATGGAAGATGCCCTGCAACTAAAGGAGAGCCTCTGCTCCTAAGGGAGAGCCCCCACATGTGATAAAGAGTCCCTGCACTTAAGGGAGAGCGCTGCACCTGAAAGAGAGCCCACCACTGGAGGAAGATGTCTTGAACCTAAGAAAGAGCCCCTGTACCTAAGAAAGAATCCAGCACCTGAGAAAGAGCCCCTACAGCTGATGAAGATCCCCTGCACTGGGAGACCCCCTCTTCTGAGAGAGTGCCCTGTATCTGAAGAAGTCCTTCTGCACATGAGGGAGAGTCCCTCCCACTGAGGGAGCACTACTGCATCTAAGGGAGAACTCTGCAACCTATGAAGAGTTCCTCCATCAGAGGAAGACACTTGCCCCTGAGGAAGATGCATGCACCAGGGGGAGAGCCCTGCATGTCAGCTACAGTCCTGCACCTGCGACAGAGTCCAGTACCTGATAAAGAGCAAGAAACTCACCCCTGAAGGAGAGCCCTGCACCTGAAAAGAGACTCCTGTACCTGAGGGAAAGCCTAGAAGTTGATGAAGATCCTACATACCCAACCATGGAAGATCTTTGCACCTGAGAGAGAGGCCTTGTCCCTGAGGGAAAGCCCAGCACCCAGTGAGGAGCCCCCAGTCCTGAGAGAAACATCTTGCACATAAGGGAAAGCCACTGTACTTTGGAGAGACCCAGCTTCTGAGGAAAAGTACCTGCATCCGAGAAGGAGCTTCTACACCTAAGGGAAACCCCAGCATCTTATGAAGAACCCTTGCCCCTAGGGAGATACTTTCAATTTGAGAGATACCTGTATCTGAGAAAGCACTTGTATTTGAGAGTCTATCTGCTAAGAGCCCTTCCACCTGGCCAGGCTTGGTGGCTCGGCCTGTAATAACAGCACTTTGGAAGCCTAAGGCAAGTGGATTGCCTGGGCCCGTGGGTTTGAGACCAGCCCAGGCACCCTGGCAAGACCTTGTCTCTACAATAAATTAAAAATTAGCTGGGTTGGTAGCACATGCTTGTAGTTCTGGCTACTTGGAAGCTGGAAGGCTGAGGCAGAAGGATCTCCAGAGCCCAACAGGTTGATGCTGGGGTGGCTGTGAGTGTACCACAGCACTCCAGCCTGGACGACAGAGTGAGACTCCAACTCAAAAAAAAAAAAAAAAAAAGAAAAAGGACCCTCTGCACCTGAGGAAGAGTCCCGCATCTGAAGGAGAGCCATGCAACCAAGGGAGAATGCTGCACCTGGGGGAGAGCACCCACACCTGGTGGAGAGCCATCACACTGAAAAAAGAGGCTTGAACCTAAGGAAGAGTCTGTGCATTTGAGGAAATTCTACACCTGAGGATGAGGCCTGCCCCTGAGGAAAGCCCAGTTCCTGATGATGAGGTTTTGCACCTTAGGGAGAGCCCAAGATCTGAGGAAGAGTACTGCAACTGACATCAAGCCCATCACTTAATTAAGAGCCCCTGCACATGAGGAAGATCTCCTGCACCTGAGTAACAGTGCTGAATCTGAGGGAGAACTGCTGAGCCTCAGGGAGATCCCCCTCACCTGACAGACAGCCCCTATACCAAGAAAGAGCCAAGCACCTGATGAAAAGCCCCTGCACCTGGAGAAGTGCCCCGTACCTTTTGAAGGGTCCCTGCACCTGGGAGAGCCCTCATCCCTGGGGAAGGACTCTCGAGCATGGGAAAGAGCCTCTCAACCTGAAGGATAGCCCTGTACCTGAAAAGGTGCTCTGGAAAATCATGAAGAGCCACTGCACCTGAGGGAAAACCTGCACCCAAGAAAGCCATGCACCTGAGAAAGAGCCCTGCAACTGAGGAAGAGTTCAGAACCTGATAAAGGGGCCCCTGGGGAAGAGCTTTGCACCCAACGAAGAGCTCCTGTACTGGAGGGAGAGCTCCTGCCTATAAGAAAAAGTCCAGTATGTGAGGAACAGCCCTTACACTTAAGAAAGAGCCCTGTTCCTGAAGAATGCCCCCGCACTAGAACAGTTCCTTCACATGGGTAGGGCCCTGCACCTAAAGAAATGCCCCTGCATGTGAGGAAGACTGGCACATCAGATACAGTCCTGCACCTGAGGCAGAGTCCAGCACCTGATAAAGAGCAAGAACTTTACCCCTGAAGGAGAGCCTTGCATCTGAAAAGAGACTCCTGCACCTGAGGGAAAGCCTAGAACTTGATGAAGAACCTACTCCCATTCAGGGGAAGAATCTGGCACCCTAGGAAGAATTCTGAACCTGAAGGACAGTCCCACCCCTGTTGGACAGCCATGCACTAGATGGAGAGTGCTGCATCTGGGGGAGAGCCCCCACACCTGGTGGAGAGCAAGTACACTGAAGAAAGAGGCTTGAACCTCAGGGAGAGTCTGTGTATTTGAGGAAGTGTTCCTGCAGTTAAGAGAGACCTCCTGCAAATGAGAGAGAGTCCTGCACCTAATAAAGAGCACTAAACTTGAGGGATAGCCTCTGTATTTGGGGGAGAACCCTGTCCCCAAAGGAGTATTCTGTACCTGAGGAGATTCCTGCCCTGAGAAAGAGCCCTCCATCCATGAGGAGCCCTAAAACTGAAAGAACCCTGCACCCAATTTAGGTGACCATGAGAGAGAGCTCCTATATCTGGGAGAGCTCTGCTAGCTGAGGAAGGTCTCTGAACCTGATGGAAAGCCTTAAATCTCAGGGAAAGTCCTATACCTGTGTAGACCCCACACTTGAGTAAGAGCACTGAATGTGACAGGGAGCTCCTACAACTGAGGGA
Organism: Carlito syrichta; assembly: GCF_000164805.1. Classification (NCBI taxonomy): domain Eukaryota; kingdom Metazoa; phylum Chordata; class Mammalia; order Primates; family Tarsiidae; genus Carlito; species Carlito syrichta. The sequence continues at coordinate 6,922 of NW_007247399.1, forward strand.
GAGTGCCTGTACCTAAGGGAGAACTTTGCACCTGAGGGGGAGCCCTGAACATGGAGAGTCTAGTACCTGAGGAAAAGTTCAGCATCTGAAGGAGGGCTCTGCACCTGAGAAAGATCCCTGCACCTGAAGAACAGCCCCTTCAGATGGGAGAGAATCCTGCACCTGAGGAACATTCCTACCTAATGAGCAGCACCTGAACCTGGGGAAGAGTCTTATGCCAGACGAAGAACTTCTGGACCTGGGAAAGTCTCTGCCCTTTACTAGAGTTCCTGATTGCAGCAGAGAGTCCCTGACATGGGGGAGAACACTGCACCTAAAAAAAGTGCCCCTGCACATGAGAAATATCTCCACCTGAGGGAGAGCCATGCACCTTATGAAGAGCTCCAACATCTGAGGGAGAGCACTGAATTGCAGGAAAATCCTTGCACCTGAGGGAAAGCCCTGAACCTGAGGAAGACACCTCCACCTGAAAAAGAGCCCTGTACCTGAGTAAGAGCGCTGATGATGAGGTACAGCTCCTATACCTGAGGATGAGCCAATCTGAGGGAAAGCCCCACACTGGAGGAAGAGCCCTGAATGTGAGAAAGAGTCCAGCACATGATAAAGAGTCTTTGCACCTGCAGGGGCCCTGTACCTGATGAAAAACCTTGCACATAAGACAGAACTCCTGCACCTAAGTCAGAATGCTGAAGGAGAGTGCCGGCACGTGAGAGAGATCCTGAATCTGAGGGAAAGCCAAGTACCTGATGAAAAGGCTCTGAACCTGATGAAGAGGCTCTGCACCTAAGTGAGAGCTCCTGCACCTGAGGCACAAAGAACCTTCACATTTTAGGATAAGCCCTGTACCTGATGAAAAATTCCTGCATTGGAGAGAGATCTCTTGCACCACAGGGAGAGCCTCTGCACCTGGAAGATGCCCTGCACCTGGGGGAGAGCCCCTGCCACTGAAGGAGAGCCTTTACACTCAATGAAGTGTGCAAAGGAGAGCCCTGAACCGGGGGGGGGGGGGTGACCCCCTGCTACTGAGTGAAAGCCCTGTACCTGATGAAGAGCTTCTACACACAAGAGATCCTATACCTGAGTAAGAATGCTAATTCTGAGAGACAAGTATACATCTGAGGATGAGCTAAACACCAAAGGGAGAGCTCCTGCACCTGAGAAAGAGTTCCTGTACCTGAGAGAAATTCCAGCATCTTATGAAGAGCTCCTGCTCTTGGAGAAGAGCCTTGCACCTAAGGGAGATCAATACACCCGAGGGAGAGCTTGGAACCTGAGAGAAAGTCCCTGTACTTGAGAAAGATTTCACCTCCTGCATATGAGGGAGAACCCTGTACCTGAGTAAGAATGCTGAACCTGAAGGAAGGCTCCCAAATATGCGGGAGAGTTTTACATCTGAGGGAGAACTCCTGCACCTGAGGAAGTGCTGGCTCATCTTAGGTAGAGTCCTGGAGCCTTAGCAGAGCTTCTGCAACCTATGGAAGGTTACTGCATCTGATGTAGAGATTTCTCACCTGATAAAGAGATCCTGCTCTGATGATGGGCTTCTGCATGTCATGAAGAGCTCTTTCACATGATGAGAAACCACAACACCTGATAAAGGGCACCCACACCTGGAGCAGGTCTCTTGCACCTAATATAGAGCTGTTGTGTCTAATGGAGAGCTCCTTCCTGTGATAAAGAATTCCCATACCTGATGGAGAGATCCCGTGCTGTGAGATCAAGAGGAGAGGACCCAAGCATTTGGGCTTGCCTCTCTCCAGATCCAGGTGCCAACATCCACTAAAAGGTGCGCCACAGTAGAGACAGGGAAAGTGACTTGACTCATCACTAGTACAAGACTTGAGAGGATCTGGGGGCTGTAATCTCACTCCGGGCAGTTGAGCTTGGATTTGCCTGTTCCATAGCATCAGTTACCTGTCAGTTGGTATTTAGGACATTAAAACATTTTTTCCACTAAAACCAATACTATATGAGCAGTCTTATGCAAAAAAGATTTGTACATATGGCCTATTTCTTACAGAGACATTTCTAGAAATAAGATTGGATACCACCAAATTTCCCTTCAAAGTCTGTCTTATTACTTCACCATCCAGTTCATAATAATGATACGCATGCTGACAATAGCTGTTTTATTTCTCAAGGGCTTCCTATGTGCCAGGCACTGTATTATGCACTGTTGATGCAATGTCTTGTTTGATCCTCTCAACCCAGTGTGGTAAGTTCTAAAATGAGCTCCATTTTAGAGATGAGGGATGGAGGTATAGGGCACACAAGTTACTTGCTTAAAGTGACTAAGCCAATACCTGACCCACGCATTCTAACTCAGAGTCTATCCCATCTTTCAAAGATAACCCACATCTATTCAGGAAGAGAAAACGGGGGGAGAAGGCAGCCAATGGGCCTAATGATGTGGTTGCTTCTCCCAGACAGAAAGTCAAATGGAAGTTTTTTGTTGGAAATGTTACCATCTAGCACATTCTTTTAAGAAATCTTGATTTCATGTTGATGTAAAACTCAAGTTCAAGCTCATAAAAGACAGCTCCTGCACCTGACAGAGAGTCCTCCCACCTGATGATGAGTCCGTGAAAGAAAGAAAAAGCACTGCACCCGAGGGACAGTCCAGTCCCCGATGGCAAATTTTGCATGCTAGGGAGAACCTAGTATCTGGGGGAGTGCCCCGCACCTAAGAAAGAACCCCTGCACCAAACAAAAAGACCAGCATCTGATAAGAAGCCCATGCACACGAGAAAGATCTCCTGCACCTGAGTAAAAATATTGAACCCGAGGGATTCCTCTGTTGGGAGCCGGCTGTGGAGGCCTGTCTGAGCGTTAGGGATCCAGGCGGGCTGCGGACCTTGAGACCACCAGGCTGGTTCAGGAGCTGAAGGCCCATTCCCTCCTCCTTTCTTTGTTGTTTAGCATTACCCACTGGCAGGGATTTTGATGATCTAAGCATGAAGTTCTGAGAATATGACAGGCATGGCTGACTCTAGGGATCCAATGTTCCCGTTTCTCACAGACTGTGGTTTCAGCTTTAAACTTAACATGGTTCAAACTCAGATCACATTTGGGAGCCTTATACATAATACAA
>NW_007247399.1:10595-10886 GCF_000164805.1 Carlito syrichta
CGCCCTCCACCCACCTGGCTTTGTGTTCATGTAAAACTATTGTGATTTGATTGGGATTGTCCTTCCTCATTCCTAAGGAAATGCCTGGTGGGTGAGGGACGCCCCTCACCTACCTGGCTTTGTGCTCACATGAAAGTCTTGTGATTTGATTGGGATTGTCCTTCCTCATGCTTAAGGAAACACCTGGTGGGTGGGGAACGCGCCCCCCCCCCACCTACCTGGCTTTGTGTTCACGTGAAAGTCTTGTGATTTAACATGTGAAAGTTTGGGATAAAAGACTCACGGCTGGTC
>NW_007247399.1:10906-51549 GCF_000164805.1 Carlito syrichta
TCTCCAGAATATTCGCCGACACTGCCCCACCTTCCAGGGACCCTCTAAATCTCTTTTGGGGGGCTGGCCCCCCATATTCCTCCTCACCTGAGGGATTCCTCCTTACCTGAGGGAGTGTCACTGCATTGAAGCAGGAGGTCAGAACCTGATGTAGAGCCCCTGTACTCAGGGGATAGCCCTTAACCTTTCAAACAGCCTTTGCACCTGGAGAGCTCCTGTCCCTGGGGAAGAGGCCCTGGACTATGGAAAGAGACCCTCAAGCTAAGGGACAGCCCTGTGCCTAAGGAAGTGTGTCAGACACCTGATGGAGAGTTTATCCACCTGAGAGAAAACTTGGCACATGAGAAAGAGCCATGGACCTGAGAAACAGCTCTGAACCTGAGTTATAGCCTGGCCACTGAAACAAAGACCAGAACCAGACAATGATCCCCAGCATCTGAGGGACAGCCCTAAACCTGCCAATAACTGTGCATCTGAGGAGAAGCTGTTTCCAAACCCGAGAAAGAGTCACTGGACCAGAAGAGCCTCTGCACCTAATGAAGGGCCCCTGCACTTGAGGAAGAGCCCTATGCCTAAAGACAAACTCCTGAACCTGAGGGAGAGCCCCTGCCCTGAAGGAGATCACAACACCTAGTGAAAAGCCCTTGAACCTGAGGAAGAGTGTTGCACATAAGTAAAAGGGCAGAGCCTGAGGGACAGCCCTGTACCTGCAGGACAGCCCCCACACCCGAGAGATACTCCAGCACCTGATGAAAAGACCCTGCAGCTGAGGAAGAGTCCTACACTTGAAGAAGTTCCCCTGCACACGAAGGAGAGTCCCACCATGTGAGGGAGCCATCCTGAATCCGAGAAGAGCACTAACCTTATAGAGTCCCTGTACCAGAAGGAGAGCTTTGTAACTGAGGAAAAGCCCCTGAAATTGTGGAAGAACCAGCATCTGATGAAAAGCCCCAGCACTTGAGGGACAGTACCTGCACCTGAGGGAGAGCCACTGCCCAAGAGGGAGAGATGCAACTCCAGAAGGGAAGTTCCTGCACCTGAAAAAGAGCAATGTGCCTGACAAAAGTTCCTGCACCTGCAAGAGAGACTCTGTACCTGAGAAAGGGCTCCTGCACCTTAGGGAGAGCCCTTCATCTGGAATATGCCCTGCACCTGGAGAGAAAATCCAGCAGGCAACGAGCCCCTGCACATGAGTGACATCTCCAGTACCTGAGTAATACTGCTGATGCTGAGGGAGAGACTTGCACCACAGGGATATCCTCTTTATCCAAGTTACAGTCCTTGCACCTGAGGGATCTCTCTGCAACTAATAAGCTCCTACAATTAGAGGAGAAGTCTGTACTATTTTAAGAGCCCCTGTGCCTGAAAGAGCCTCTGCTCCAGAGAAGAGCCCCAAACATAGGGCAGAGCCCATCCACCTGAGAGAGAGTACCTGCACCTGAGAAAGAACCTTGCACATGGGCAAACAACCATGCACTGGAGAAAGACTCCAGTACCTGAGATAGAGCCCTGAAACTGACAAAAGTCCACAACCTACCTCATCTCTACAATAAATCAAAAAATTAGCTGGGCATGGTAGCGCATGCCTGTAATTCCAGTTACTTGGAAGGCTGAGGCGTAAGGATCACCGGAGCCCCAGCAGGTCAAGGGTGCAGTGGCCGGGAGTGGCCACTGCACTCCAGTCTGGGCGACAGAGGGAGACTCCAATTCAAAAAAAAAATCCACAACCTGAAATAGCTCCTGTACCTGGGAGAAAGCCCAGCACCTCAAGAAGCCCTCCTGCATATGAGGGACAGGCCTTCCCCCTGAGGAAGTGCCCCTGCAGCTGAAGGAGAATGCCAACCTTATAAAAAGTCCCAGGACCTGCAAAAGAGCTCCTGCACTGGACAGAGAATCCTCGCACTTCATGAAGAGTCCCTGCAATGAAGAAAGAGCCTTGCACCCGAGGGATAGTCCAGTTCCTGATGGAGAACTGTTGCATGTTCAGGAGAGCCTAATACCTGGAGGAGAGCCCTGTAGCTAAGAAAGAACCCCAGTAAAAAAATAAATAAATAAAGTCCAGCATCTGATACAGAGCCCCTGCACTTGAAGGAGGCTGAGGTGAGTGGATTGCCTGAGCCCGCAGGTTCGAGACCCGCCTGGGCAACTTGGCGAGACCTCATCTCTACAATAAATCAAAAATTAGCCGGGTGTGGTAGCGCACGCCTATAGTTCCAGCTACTTGGAAGGCTGAGGTGGAAGGATTGCCAGAGCCCAGGTCGAGGCTGTGGTGGCCGGGAGTGGCCACTGCACTCTAGTCTGGGTGACAGAGTGAGACTCCAACTCAAAAAAAAAGAAAAAGAAAAAGATCTTGTGCACTTGAGTAAGAGCACTGAATCCCAGGGGATCCTCCTCACCAAAGGGAGGATCTCTGCACTAAGGACAAACCCAGCACCTGATGAAGAGTCCCTGCACTTGGGGGAGAGTCCTGCACTTTTCCAACAGCCTTTGCACCTGGAGAGCCCATGTCCCTGGGGAAAAGTCCTTGGACTTGGGAAGGAGGCCCTCAATCTAAGAGAGCCCTGAACCTGAAGGACATCTCTGGCACCTGAGTAACAGCGCTGAGTCTGAGGGAGAAATTTACCTAAGATACAGCCCTTCCACCTGAAGGATATCTCAGCAACTGACGGTCAGCTCTTGCAACTGGAGGAGACCCTTGCACTTATGGAAGAGTGCCTGTATCAAGAAGAGCCCCTACCCGTGGAGAAGACCTCCTAAATATGGGGGGGGGGGTAGCCCATCCACCTTGGGGAGAGAACCTGCACCTAAGAAGAACCTGGCACTTGGCAAAGAATCATGCACTGGAGAAAAAGTCCTGTATCTGAGATAGAGCTCTGCAGCAGAGAAAGAATCTAGAAGCTAATGAAGAAACCCTGAACCTATGGGAGAGGTCTGCACCTGAAGAAGTGCTCCTGCACATGAAGGAGAGTCCTTCAACCTAAGGATGCACTCCTGAATCTGAAGGAGGACACCCACCTTATAAAGAGTCCCAGCACCTGAGGGAGAGCTCCTGCACCAGACGGAGACTCCACACACTTCAGGAATAGTCCCTGCAATGATAGTCCCCACGGGACAGTCTAGTCTCATTAGGAGGGGGTGTAATATCTATTGGACAGCCCTGCACCTAAAAAAGAGCTCCTGCACCTGACAAAAGCCCAGCATCTGATAAAGAGCCCCTGAAAAAGATCTCCTGTACCTGCACTGAAGTAAGAGAATAAGAACACTGAATCTGAGGGATTTCTCCTCACTTGATGGTGTGTCTCTGCAACTAAGGACAAGCCCAGCACCTGACGAAGAGTCCCTGCACTTGGGGGACAACACTGAGCCTTTCCAACAGCCTTTGTACCTGGAGAACCCCTGCTTCTGGGAAAGAGCCCCTGGACTTTGGGAAGAGGCCCTCAACCTAAGGTAGAGTCCAGCACCTGAGGAAGTACACCAGACACATGATGGAGAGCCTATCCACCTGAGGGAGCACACAGACCACGAGAAAGTGCTCTGCAACTGAGACAGAGTCCAGAACCTGATGACAAGCCTCTGAATCTGAGGGAAAGCCCTACACTTGAAAAAGAACTTCTATACCTGAGAAAAATCTGATGCACCTGAGAAAGAGCTCCTGCACATGATGGAAAGCTTCTGCTCTCCTGGTGCCTAAGGAAGAGCCCCCACATCTGAAGGAGACTTCTTGAAACTGAGACGTTCCCACACCTGCGTAAGAACCACAGTACCTGAGGAAGAACCACTGCACCAGAGGAAGAGCCTCTATACCTAATGGAGGGACCCTGCACCTGAGAAAGAGTATGATACCTGAAGACAAACTCCTGTACCTGAGGGACAGCCCTAACCCGAAGGGAGAGCTACTGCTCCTGAGGGAGATCAAAGCACTAGTGAAAAGCCCCTGCACCTAAGGAAGAGTCTTGCACCTGAGTCAAAGGGCTGAACCTGAGGGACAGTACTGTTCCTGTGGGACAGCCCCCACATCTGACAGAGACCCCAGAAACTGCTAAAGAGCCCCTCAGCTGAAGAAGAGCCCTGCACCTAAAGAAGTACCGCTGCACATGAAGGAAAGTCCTACCACATGAGGTAGCCACTCAGAATCTGATTGGCAACACTCACATTATAAAGAGTTTCTGCACCTGAGGGAGAGTTCCCACACCTGATGAATAACCCCTGCACTGAAAACATAGCCTTGTACCTGAGGGAAAATCTCAGCACCTGAGGAAGACTGCCTGCACCAGAGAGAGAGCTCCTGCAACTGAGGGTGAATCCCTGAACTTAGAAGATGTCCTGCAGCTGAAGGACAGCCTCTGCTCCTGAGGGAGAGGCCACACATGATGAAGAGCCCTTGCACCTAAGGGAGAGTCCTTTCCCTGAAGAAGAGGCCCTAAATCTGGGAAAGAATCCCCGCACATGAGAAAGAATCCAGCACTTGAGGAATAGTCCCCACACCTGATGAAGAACCCCTGCACTAAGAGAGCCCTTTTCCTGAGAGAGGGCACTGTACCTGGAGAAGTACTCCTGCACATGAAGGAGAGACCCTCCATCTGAAGGAGTGCCCTGCATCTAAGGGAGAACTCTGCAACCTATGAAGAGTTCATACACAGGAAAGATATACTTGCCCCTGAGGGAGAGGCATGCACCAGAAGCAGAGCCCTGCACCCGAGATAGAGCCCTGCATGTGATAAATAGCCTTGCACCTGAAGAAGAGACTTGCACCCGAAAGAGACTCCTGCACCGAGATACAGCCCTCCATGTGATAAAGAGCCTTGCACCTGAAGAAGAGACTTGCACCCGAAAGAGACTCCTGCACCTGAGGGAGAGTCACTGAACTTAGCGAGAGACCAGCCTCTGAGGAGATGTTCCTGCACCTGAATAAGAGCCCTGCACCTGAATAAGAACCCTACACCTGAGAAAGAGCCCAGTCCCTGAGATAACTCCCTGCACCTTAGGGAGAGCCCAAAATCAGAAGAACCCTGCACCTGAATAAATGCCCAGCACCTAATGAAGAGCCCCTGCACATGAGGAAGATCTCCAGCACCTGATTAATAGTGCTGAGTCTGAGGGAGAACTTCTGAATCTCAGGGGAAACTCCAATACCCAAGGGAGTGCCCCTGAACCTGAGGGAGGGCCTAGCACAAGATGAAGAGCCCCTACACCAGGGAAAGAAAGCCTCTGCACCTAAGGGACAGCCCTGCACCTGAAGAAGAGCCCATTTGCTAAGGGAGAGCCCAGCACCTGAAGAAGAGGCCTAGGACTTGAAAGCCATAATGCCTGGGAAAGAATCTAGCACCTGAGGAAGAGGCCCTGCATCTGATGAAGAGATCATGCACTGCAAGAACCCCTCTTTCTGAAAGAAGACCCTGTACCTGAAGTACTCCTGCACATGAGGGAGAGTCCTTCCACCTGAGGAGCGCCCCTGCATCTAAGGGAGAACTCTGCACTCTATAAAGAGTTCATGCATCAGATGGATAGACTTGCCCCTGAGGAAGAGGTAGCACCAAGTGAGGGCCCTGAACCTGAGAGCCCTGCACCTGAGGGAAAGCCCTGCACCTGATAAACAGCCTGGCACCTGAAGGAAAACCCTGCAACCCAAAGAGACTCTTGCACCTGAGGGAGAGCCTAGAACTTGAAGAAGAGCCCATGCACCTGAAGGAAATTTCTGCACCCGAAACAGAGGTCCTGCCCCTGGGGGAATGCCCAAGCACCCAATGAGGAACCCCTGCACCTGAGGGAAACATCTTGTGCCTGATGGAGAGCCACTGCACTTAAGAAGAGACACAGCTCCTAAGGAGAAGTTCCTACAACTGACGAAGAGCGCTAGACCTGAGAAAGAGCTCCTCCATCTTTCGGAGACAACAGCACCTTATGAGGAGCCCCTCCCGGTCCCTAAGAAGAGTCCTGCAACCTGAGAATGTCCTTATGTCAGAAGAGAGTCCAGCACTTGGTTGAGAGCCTCTGCACCTGAGGGAGAACCCTGCACCTGAGAGTCCATGCACCTGAGGAAGAGCCCATCCCCTGATGATGAGCCCCTGAACATTAGGGAAAGCCAAACCTGAGGAAGAGCCCAGCACTTAATGAAGAGTCCCCAAACATAAGTAAAGTCTCCTACATCTGAATATCAGTGTTGAAGCTGAGGGAGAACCACTGGAACTCATGGAGTTCCTCCTCTCCCTAGGGGGTGCCCCTGTACCTAAGGAAGATCCAAGCACCTGATGAAGAGCCCCTGTACCTGGACAAGTGCCTTGAACCGTTTGAAGAGTCCCTGCACCTGGAAGAGCACTGACCCCTGGGGAAGTGTTCCTGAACATGGGAAAGAGCCCTTCAACCTACGGGACAACCCTACACCTAAAAAAGTATCCTGGAACATGATGGAGAACCCCCGCATGTAAGGGAGAGTCTCTGCACCTAAAGGAGAACCCTGCACCTGAGAAAGAGCTGTGAACTCAAGAAAGATCCTGGTACCTGAGATATAACCCTGCAACTGAGACAAAATTCAGAAGAGACCCTGCACTTGGGGCAGAGACCTATACCTTAAGAAGTGCTTCTGCACATGAGGGAGAGTCCCACCACCTTAGGTAGTGCCCCTGAATCTGAGAGAGAACCATGCATCTGAGGGAGAGTCCAGCACCTAATGAAGAACACATGAACCTGAGAGAGAGAGAGAGAGAGAGAGAGAGCGCTCCTGCACCTGAAGGAAAATCCCTGAAGATGTTCTGTAATTCAAGGAAAGCCTCTGCTCTTGAGGCAGAGTCCCCATACCTGATGGGGAGCCCGGGCACCTAAGGGAGAGCCTTGCACCTGAAGGAGAGGCCTTGAACCTGAGAAAGAGTCCCCACGCCTGAGAAGAAATCCAGCATATGAGGAAGAGCCCTTGTATCCAATGAAGAGCTCCTGCACTGGGAAAACCCCTCCTGAGAGAGGGCCCTGTACCTGAAGAAGTACTCCTAATCATGAAGGGGATTCCCTCCACCTGAGGGGACACGCCTTTGTCTACACCCTATGAAGAATTCCTGCATCAGAGGACGACTTGCCCCTGAGGGAGAGGCACGCACCAGAGAGAGAGAGTCCTGCACCTGAGAAAGAGCCTTGCACCTGAAGGAGAACTCTGCACCCAAAAGAACTCCTACACTGCAGAGACAGCCTAGAACTTGTCTCCTGGGGAAGATCTCTCTACCTGTCTCCTGGGGAAGATCTCTCTACCTGATGGAAAGGCCCTGCCCCTAAGGGAGAGCCTAGCACATGATGAAGAGCCCCTGAACCTAAGGGAAACATCCTGCACCAGAGAGAGAGAGCTACTGCACTCAGGGAGAGACCCAGCTCCTATGGAGAAGTTCCTGCACCTAAGAGCTCTGCACCTGAGTAAGAGCCCTGACCTGCAAAAGAGCTCCTACATCTAAGAGAGACACCAGCAATTATGAAAAGTCCCTGCCCCTAAGGAGAACCCTGCAATTTGGGAGAGACCTGTACCTGAGAAAGTCCTTGTATCATAGGAGAGTCCAGCATCTGCATAAGAGTCCCTGCACCTGCGGGAGAACCCCTGAACCTGAGGGAGTGAACCTGAACATGAGGAAGAACCTAGCTCATGATAGGGAACCCCTCTACCTTAGGTAGAGCCCAAAAACAGGAAGAAGAGCCATGCCCTTGACAAAAAGGCCAGCACTTAATGAAGAGACCCTGCACATGAGGAAGATCTTCTGCACCTGAATAACAGTACTGACTCTAAAGAACTCTGCACCTCTGCGAGATCCCCATCACCTGAGGGAGAGCCCCTGCACCAAAGGAAAAGCCAAGCACCTAATGAAGAGCCATTTACCTGGATAAGTGTCCTGCACCTTTTCAAGAGCTCCTGCACCTGGGAGAGCCCTGACCCCTGGGGAAGTGCTCCTGCCCATGAGAAAGAGACCCACAACCCAAGGGACAGCTATGCCTGAAGAAGTGTCCCAGCACATCATGGAGAGCACTTGCACCTGAGGGAGAGTCTCTACACCTGAGGGAGTACCCTGCCCCTGACAAAAAGTCCAGCATGTGATGAAGAGCCCCTACACCCGGGAAAGAGCCCTATACCTGATGAAGAGCCCCTGGACTGCAAAAGCCCCTAACATGGGGTAGAGCCCTGCACCTGAACAAATGCCCCTGCATATGAGGGAGTCTCGCCTCAGCTGAGGGAGCCTCCCTGCATCTGAGGAAGAACCTGGCACCTTATAAAGAATTCTGAACCTCAAAGAGAATCCTACACCTGAGGGAGAGCCATGCACCTGGAGGAGAGCCATGCACCTGGGGGAGAGCTCCTGTACCTGGTGGACAGCCCCTACACTGAAGAAAGATGCTTGTACCTAAGTGAGAATTCCTACAATTAAGGAAGAGTCCCTGCACTTCAGAGAGACCCAAGCACCTAAGAGCAGTAAACTTGAGGGAGAGCCCTGCACCTGAGGGAGAACCCTAAACCTGAGGAAGATTTCTATGCCTTAAATAGAGCTTTCCACCCAATGAAGAGTCCTGAAACTGAAAAAGAATCCTGCAACTAATTGAGGTGAACAGGAGAGCTGCTACATCTGTGGGAGAGTCCCTCCACCTGAGGGAGATCCCTGCACCAGAGGGAGAGCTATAAACCTCAAGGAAAACCCTACACCAGAGGAGAGCTGTGAACTTGAGTAAGAATAATGAACGTAATAGGGAGCTCCTATACCTGAGGGAGAGAAGCCCTGAACATGAAGGAGATTCTGGTACCTGAGGAAAAGTTCAGCATATGGAGGGCCCTGCACCTGGAGGAGAGCCCCCCACACCTGATGAATAGCACCTGAACCCAGGGAAGTCTTGAGGCTGATGAAGAATTCCAGAACCTGGAAAAGCTCCGGCCACTATGGAGAGCCCCTGAATATAGCAGAGAATCCCTGAACCTAGGGGAGAGCCCTGCACCTAAATAGTGCCCCTGTACTTGAGAAGAGTCTCTCCACCTACAGCAGAACCATGTACCTTATGAAGAGCTCCAGCATCTGAGGGAGAGCTAGCTCCTCACTGCAGGGAAAATCCATACAACTAAGGGAGGGCCCTGCACCTGAAAAAGGGTTCTGCACCTAAAAAAGAGCCCCCACCTGAGGCAGACACCTGCACCTGAAAGAGAGCCCTGTATCTGAGTTGGAGCACTGATGCTGAAGGACAGCTCCTACACCTGAGGATGAGCCCCTCTAACTGAGGGAGATCCCTGCAACTGAGGAAGAGCCCTCAGTGTGAGATGGAGCCCTGCATCTTAGGGAGAGCCCAGAACCTGAAGAAGAGTCCAGCACTTGATAAAGACCCTCTGCACTAAGGGAGAGCCCTACACTTGATGAAAAGTTTTTGCACATGAGGTCCTAAGTAAGAATGCTGAAACTGAGGGAGAATACCTGCAGCAGACAGACCCTGAATCTGATGGGGAGCCCAGTACCTGATGATGAGTCTCTGCATCTAAGTGATAGCTCCTGCACCTGAGGGATGAAGAACCCCTGCACTTAAGGGAGAGCCCTGCTCCTGATGAAAACATCCTGGACTTGAGAAAGAGCTCATGCACCTTAGGGAGAGCCCCTAAATCTGGAAGATGCCCTACACCTGGGGGAGAGCCTCTGCCACTCAGGGAAAGTTTACACACCTAATGAAGAGCCCCTGCACCTGAGAGAAAATCTGGACTCTTATGAAGAACTCCTGCTCTTGGTGAACAGTTTTGCACCTGAGGGAGATCCCTACACCCCAGCGAGAGCCTCTGCACCTGAGAAAGATTCCAGCACATGACAAAGAGCTCTTGCATCTGAGGGAGAACCCTGTACCCGAGTAAGAGTGCTGCATCTGAGGCAAAGCTCCTATAAGAGGGAGCTCTGTACCTGAGAGAGAACTCCTGTACCTCAGGGAGAGGGGAGTGCTGTCTCACCTTAGGTAGAGTCCTGGAGCCTAAGGGAGAGCTTCTGCAACTGAATAAAAGTTCCTGACTTTGATGAAGAGATTCCCCCATTTGATCAAGAGGTCATGCTCTGATGATAAGCTTCTGCACCTCATGAAGAGCTCCTCTACCTGATAAGAAGCCTCTACACCTGATGAATGGCTTCCACACCTGAAGTAAGACTTTTGAGCGTTATGCAGCACTGCTACGCCTAATGTAGACCTCCTCTCTGCGATAAAGATCATCCGCAGCTATGGGGGCAAGAGCAGAGGCACAAAGATTTTGGCTTACCTCCCTCCAGATCCAGGTACCAATATCCATCAAAAGGTGTGCCACAGTGGAGACAAAAAAGACAACTTGACTTGCCATGAGAACAGGACTTGAGAGGAACTTGGGGCCGTAATCTCTCTTCGGGCAGTTGGGCTTGGAACTACCTGTCCACAGTATCAGTCACCTGTCAGTAGATATGTAGGTCATTACCACATTTTTGCCATTAAAAACAAGGCTCTATGAGCACTCTTATACTATAAGTATAGTACATATATCATATTTCTTTCAAAGAGGTTTCTAGAAATAAATTAGATTTATTTCCCTTCAAAGCCTGTTTTATTACTTCACCAGTTTGTAATAATGTTGATGATAGCTGTTTTATTTCCCAAAAACTTCCTAAGTGCCAGGCACTGAATTGTGCACTATTCCTGCAATGTCATGTTTGATCCTCTCATCAACCCAGTTTGATAAGTTCAAAAATGATCTCCATTTTAGAGATGAGGGTTGGAGGCACACAGCATGCAAGTTACTTGCTTCAAGAGACTAAATCAATACCAGACCCAGGTATACATCTATCCCACTCTTTCAGACAGAACCCACCTCTATTCAGGAAGGGAGATCTTGAGGACAAGGCAGCCACTAGGCCTGGTGATGAAGGCCGCTTCACCCAGAAATGAAGCCAATTGGAAACTTATTCTTGGAAATGTCACCATCTTACATCTGCACTAACAAACACTGAGTTTTGTATCCATGTAAATACTCAAGTTCAAGGTCTTAAAAGGATTTCTACTCCAGCTGTGCCCATGCCTAATTTAATCAGCAGAGTGGTTCTATTGAACCTCTGCCAGGCAGCTGGTTGAAGTGATTTTTTATTTTTTATTTTTAGTCAGAGTCTCTGTTGCCCAGGCTGGATGGAGTTCAGTGGCATGCTCATGGTCAACCCGGCATCCCACTGGGTTGAGGTGATCCAACTCAGCCTTCCAAGTAGTCAGAACTACAATCACATACTACCATACCTGGCTAATTTTTGATATATTCTAGAGACGAGGTCTCACCAGGTTGCCCAGGCTGATCTCAAACCACTGAGCTCAGGCAATTCTCTCACCTCAGCCTCCCAAAGTGCTGGAATTACAGACTTGGGCCATCACACCTGGCCTGAAGTGATTTTTTTTCCAGTTAAATTAATTGGCTGTCTTGTGTGCCTCATCACGTCAGGCCCAGTGTATCATGAAATGACATAGTGGGTTGTTCCAATTCCAGGCCATGCTTAGTGTTGTGCATTCCTAAAAACTAAGTTGCGTATCAGGTGTGAACATACCATGAGAACTGAGGATCCAGAGGGCCACATGTTTCCAGGCATGACTGTTGCTGTGGACTCTTTGGATGAAGCTCCCCTGTCCCTGGAAGGGAAAGGGGCAGAAAGATGAAGAGAGCTGTCCCTGCAAGCGGGTACCTATTCCTCACTGTCGCTAGATGCTCGTCACATCCAGTGCATCTAACGATCTCCTAGGAACACACTCCCATGTCTCTTCTTACTTAGAAGGTCAGGGATTCTGTTCAAGACAGTGGTAGTCACACGAGAGTGTGTGATCTGGGTGTCACAAACACTTTTGACGAGGAATGGGGACCTTCCTCATTGCATCTCCAGCCTTGTCTCATACGCATGCACACACACATACACACCAAACTCTTGGGAGAGTAGTGGTGATGCTTAAACATCACTCAAATTCCAGTGAGGATCCTTGCAGGGAAATACTGCAAGGGTATGGAAGAGATATTAGGGTTGGATATAGGGTTGGAAGAGATATTGAAGTCATTGGAAGTGAGGTGGAGGCAGGATATGACCCCTGGATGAGGGAAAAAACAGGGAGTGAATGACTGGCCTACACTGAGGTCAGGGCTATGTTCCTAAGCATGGTAAGCAGGCAGGCATTGGCACCAGCTTCATCCCCATGGTGCCCACCCTCCCCAATGCATGCCAACTTCATGATGAAAGGATAGCTGTTTGGAGGATGGTCAGGTCATTCCTCATCCTGATGAGGAATTTCCCTCCTGTGTTGTACACATACTCACATATGCTTACACACAGGCTCACACATGGCCACACACAGGCACCTACACAATCTCACAATGCTCACACACAGGCATACACACAAACACAGGGTCAGACAAGCTCACACACAGGCGCACACTCATACAGTCTCACATAAGTCTCACACACAGGTTCATATATGCTCACACAGCCTCACACATACTCATACACAGGGACATGCTTACTCATAGCCTCACACATGCTCACACACAGGCTTACAAGCCACACGTTCACACAGGCTCACATTCAGGCTCTCACACACAAGAGTTGCTCAGTAAATGATATTTGAAATGAAAATATTCTAAAAATAAGTTAAAAATGGTTTTGGGCCAGGTTGGTGGCTGAAGCCTGTAATCCCAGCACTTTGGGAGGCCAAGGTGAGAAGATTGTCTGAGCCCATGGGTTCGAGACCAGCCTGGGCAACATGGTGAGACCTCATCTCTACAGGAAAACCAAGAAATTAGCCAGGGGTAGTAATGCACGCCTATAGTTCTGGCACTTGGAAGGCTGAGGTGGTAGGATCACCTGAGTCCAGTGGGTTTACACTGGGGTGACCCTGAGCATGCCACTGCACTCCAGTCTGGGCAACAGAGTGATTCCAACTAAAAAAAAGTGTTTTTTTTACATATACTGCCTTTTTATAGGCTTCTAAGAAGGAAACATACAGAATCTCATTTTTAGGAGCCATAACATCTTAGTACAGTTAGTTCCATTCATTTCTAAAATACAATTTGCATTAAAAGAAGTGAAATTTTATCTGTGTTAGATAAGGCTACAAGTAGTCGGAAAAGTAGTCTTCATATAAATTGATGCAGAAGCTGTTTTTTATGGTGTATAGATTCTTCAACTTTTGACAGAATCTACATTTTAAACAAAAAATGAACAACATGTTAAGAGATCAAATTGATAACATTTTAAAAAGGGGATACAAGCTGGGCTCTTTGGGAGGCCAGGGTGAAGGAAACTGCTTGAGCCCAGGAATTCAATTCAATAACAAGACCTCATGTTTTGAAAAAAGAAAAAAAGTTACCTGGGAGAGCCCTATTATTGTCCCTTCATCTCAGGGAAAAGTCAGCAGAATGAATAAATAGGAGCACATTCAGACAGAGAAAGGTTTAATGTTGTATTTTCAAGAGTGAGCTACATCTATAAAGGGAGACATCTAATGAAACATACGAGGGAAAGACAGGAGTTAACCAAAAAAATCTTCCTGCAAATAGAACATTTTTAGAAAATTCATTTTAAAAAAGTGTATAAGCATAAAGACTCCCTGCTTTCCTGTCCCTTCCACCATGCTCCACTCTCTAGAGGGAAACCTGTATTATCTGTTTTTGAAGTATCTCAATACTTCAAAAAGCCTAACAGAAAGTATACTCTGCCTGCTTTTTGATTGACCACATATTAACCCAGTGTTGTAATTTATCTCACTCATACCCAATTGGCTATTTTACATAACTTTGATAAATTAAAAACAAAAGGAGAAAAGAAATTACTACTGGAAAAATTAAAAAGAGGTTTTAGAAATTAACATTTTTAGAATCCTAATGCAAATTATTTTAAACTCCAGTTTACTATAACATATTATTGCTATCCACTACAACTGTCATTTCACAGGAGCCACTGAAGAACTTTAAGCACAGGATTCATTTGGGATCAATCATACATATGATCTTTTCTTTTTAAAAGTATTTCTCTATTTTCTACTTTAAAAAGGCAGGAAGAGACAGACATGGACAGTATCACATTTTTTTTTCACAGAAAACAGGAATTATTCTTGTCACAGAGTGTGAGCACCAATTAAATAGAACACAGATTAACTAAAATTTTCCTTATCTTCAGTAATCTTTACATGCTATTTATAAGCAAAAGACTACTTTACTGGGTTACTATGGGACTGTAACCCACAGGGAGTGTCTAAGATGCTACTGGAGAGACTAAAGGCCTGGCACTGAGGATTCAGAACAGTGAAGACATGAAATGAGAAATGAGGAACCTGTGAAACCCTGACTACCACTCTCCACTCTAGCCCCAAACAGAGTTGACCACAGTAAAGTCTGTTACCACTTTAAAATATGACTCTATTACAGCACTCATGACTTTGTCCTTATTTGCTAATACATCTTTCTTAGAGACCAAACACTCATCAAGGGGAGAGACAGTCTCATTCCTAGCTGGTGACACAGTGACCTCAGTACATCATCTCCATGTTGAGATTAATATTAGAAGCCACCTCATCAACACTGAGGTGATGGATCCAGATAATCAATGCCAAGTGCATAAATCTCTGCCAGGTTATGCAGTAAATATTCCTCTTCTGATCCAGGGCCATACGGTATGTGCTCAATAAATAGAAGTTGTTACCATTAGTATTAAGGAATTGATGCAGAACGACTACCTATCAGTAGCCAAAACAATCTTCAGCAAAAAAACACAAAGCAGGAGATTTCACACTCCCAGACATTAAACTTTATTATAAAGTTATATTAATCAAAACAGCCTGGTATTGGTACAAGAAAAGACAGAAAAACCTATTTTAATGAACATTTAAAAGCAGTCTATGTTCTACATACACACTAATAAATGACATAAATGAGGTAATAGGACATGAGGCACATTGCAAAATTACATTTAAGATAATTCTCTTCAGGTACAAAATTCATAGGAGTTTCTAGACTACAGTTTTTTTTTTAGAAACTGTACTGTCTGTTCTGTTAATAGAAAATGAAGTGTATCAAATTGTTTCTCACGGAAATAAAAAAAAATCTACATGAATCTCTTACTTCCTGCATTCTCACCTTGCCTTTTTTCTACTCTACACGAATGTCTTCTTCTTTCTCTAACTATCGTCCTCTACATTTTGCCTGGCCATCCACCCAAACATGATAGACAGAGAATCCTAGATGCCCAAGATTTCATAGTGACTGTTTGCAAAGAAGGGAAGGCTGCAGCAACTGCCACGCTGCTATCTCTTTTGTGAGAAGAAAGAAAGTATCCAGAATGTCTCTCAAATATAAAAAAACAGGTTGGTAAGTTGTCTGCATGGCCCAGGGAGCCAGAGGTAGAAAATAATGGGCCAAAGAATTGTGGCCAAAGGCCAGAAGCGGAAAGGTTTGCAGACAACTGTGTCTTCTACCACTCCAGTGTTTGCTTCTAGTGGGCAGAGTACATCTTTCTTAAACTTGAAAAAGATGTTCAAGGACATTGGAAAGAAACCTGTTGCTCTGGAAGTTGACAAAAAGTAATACACATTATTGGATGAATGCAAGATCAAGGCCTAGCTCAGAAACAATGCCTAAAATCAGGGCTAAGAAAGGAGAGCAGAAGAGAGATCGAGTTCAAAGTGGCTCAGCCTGATCATGTCCAAGACATGGGATTCAAGAAGGAATTTAAAAAACTAGGACCACACATCATTTCCTATGAGGTGCACTCAATGAACTTCGCCCTGTTCTTCAAGTTACAAAAAGAGCTCCTTAACCCCTTCCTTTGGTCCTTAAAAGTGGCAGTAAATTCACTCATCAGATCCACTGACATGGTTTCAGGGTAAGTAAGTGTAATTGCTCAACCTAGATGGGGTCCCTTTCCCTCTTCCTCAGTTATTCACTGGATACATAACATATATGTATACACATTTATAATATAAACAATAACATAAATATATAAAAATGATTTGTTATATTAATGAACACACATAAGAAACATTGAGATGATCACCCTAACATAACAGCCTGGAGGAAAGTGGGGCTATCATGTCTATCCGGCAAAATTTTTAACTCCTCAGAGCTCAGCCACTTAGGTGCTGCTCTAATGTTCCTGCCAACTCCTGCGAACCAGACCTGCCAGCTTGTTGGGAATCTGACCTCCCTACTGGCTATCTCTGATGTTTCAACTGCCTTCTTAGTGACATCATTCCCCCACCAAACATACCCCTACCTGGTAGAATCTTGGGGATACCATGGAGTTGCCTGTAAATACATTTGAATCATTGCAAGTGACCAGTGACCAGTATGACCAGTGACTTTCCTACTGGACACATGCACATTTCAGCTTCAGCTATTCACATAACTTCTAGTACTAACTCCTCATCCCTTATCTCTATAATTGATGTTTCCACTTCTCTGACCACGTAAGGTAAGAACAGACACTTTTAAAGTTTTTCAATAAATTTCACTCCTAAATTCAGTAGTAGTCAAAAGTGCTTGGACTATGAGGCCAAGATTTGACCTAGAAATCTAGAGATTTAATTTCAGGTTTGACTTGGATGGTCACTAGTTATGTGACTATGGGTAAATCATTTACATGACTTGGTGAGATAAGATCCGTTTCCTCATATGTTACATGAAGTAACAATTTTTCATTACCTTTAATCCCCTTCTTTTCTAACCTTGAGTTTTACGGGACGTACATATAAAAAACAAAATCAGAGACTTGAAGAGGGTGATTCAACAGAAAGAGAGAAAACCTAGGTGGTGTAGAAAACTTACAATACATTGAAAGTGTTGCATCAGTTATATTCTCCTTCAATTAATATTTCAACTTTAGTATTCTAAACTTAGTGATGTTCAAAAAGTCATACTTCCATGCTTTGGCACTTTCCGTTTAAACTGGTAAAAAGAGAAAATAATGGGCAAGAATAGAGAGCACTGGGTAATAAGGTGGTCTATATTCCTGGTTAAGGAAGTTTGGGACAGTTTCATTAAGCACCGGCAAACTGGAACTGACATAGGGGAGAAAATACAAAATGAGGGAAATAAGAATATAGGAATGAGACAGAGATGTTTTTCAAGAAAAAAGAGGTCATTTGGGGTAGAATGTTGAAGAGAACCAAATTTTAAAGTAGAAACAGCAATGAGTGGAAACCTAATCAGAGGAAGAAAAATGACACTGGTTTTTGCAGATGCTTAGATTAATGGAATGGGAAGGAAACTAAAGACAGAATACAGTAACATTGGGAGATGAACCCTATCAGAAAAGTTATGTTCAGCTGTTTGGCCCTTTTCTATTGCCTCTCTGAATACAGAAGAAAGTTGACAGTTATTATTATGATTATTATTTTAAAGCAGGATTTATTGAGAGGACAGAAAAGCTGCCACAGTGGGAGGGGACCCAGGGGGCTTCCCCGGTTATTATTTTTTAAAAATATGGACACTTCACAAATTTGCATATCATCCTTGCCCAAGGGCCACGCTACTCTTCTCTGTGTTGTCCCACTTTAGAATTTGCCCTGCCAAAGTGAGCATGACACTGGACCATTTTGAATATAAATCTATTAGAAATAAGTTTGGAAATGATGCTTTCTCTAAACCACAAACTAATAAAGATAGTTATGTAGAAGGCTATGGAAAATAAATTTGAAATGTTTTATTTCTTCTGATTTTTAAACTATATAAAGTTTTCCCCTATTACTAATTATCAAATCTTTTAGATTAACTATTAACTCTCATCAGAAGAACAAATTCCTTTTATGGAAAGTAGATTTAAAGTAAAGGTTGATTTTCATCTTTACAATAATTTTATTCCTAAAACAGAGTACATACTGATTAACCAATAACTGTTTTTAGACCAAGAATAAAAAGAAACATCTACCAAAGCATAAAAAGCCACATCTCTAATTCCACTTGTATCCAAAACAACGTTGTGGAATTATTTGGATTGTTTAATAAATTCCACCATTAATTTTTTTTTTTTACACTTTGGGAATGTCATTTTCCTGAATGTTAAAGATGATTATATCTAGGTTTTGATGATAAATATAAGAAAATTTCATGATGCCTTTTAAATATTCTTTTCTGCTTATCAGGCTATGTTATCTTAAATATCCCATTCTTACTATGATTAATATCTGTCACTTGCTGAGTAATATTCAGAGATTAAAGGAGAGTGAACCTCCTTTACACCTACAGTCTTGCCCTCTACTTTGTGCCAGTTTTTTTTCTTTCTGCAGTACCATGTGCCAGTTTTTATTGAACCATTTTTCAACATATATTATGGCTATCTGTACATTCATGAAGACTATATTTTGCTGCTTGCTACATGCTTTTTACTCACATATCTTACTGTCTATTTGTACTGGTTAGAAATTCATTCCAAATCACCTTCTGATCTTGTGTTCTTTCTTGGTTCATACATTCATTAAAATAGATAGCAGTTAATTAAAAAATACTACCTATACAAATAACAGAAATACATTTATTAGTAATTTACTATACTTTGATGCTTGCTACATATCTTGATTTTCTTTAATATCCACATATTCTTTATTGTTCTGTGATATTACATACATTTTTGATAATTTTTCTCTTTTGTCTGTCCAGAAGTTTCTGTCTTCCCTTATATAAATCTTATGAAATGTCACTTTTAATCATCTATGTATGACAACTGTTATTATTATAAGAACCACCTCATAAGTAAGTTACCCAAAAGACAGTTTCTAAAGAGTTACTTTTTTATTTCAAAATTTTTTTCTTGTGATCCAACTCTCAGGCACCTATACTGACCTAGAATTAGAATCCAGTCTTGATTTTGGTAAATAAGAACCCATTAGACTAATTAGCCTGAGTTACATGTGAATTCTAAAGATGACGATAGTAACAGCTGCTACTGCTGTCTAACAAAACCAAACAAATGGCAATATTGAAAAATCTATTTCTCCCAGTTTCTTGTCTTTGCTAAGAGCAGATTCTTGGCAAGAAAGTCAGGCTTTGAAAGCTGATAATGATACTCACATTAAACTTGAACAGGTCAATCTGAGCTTTCTGAACCTCAGTTTTCTCACATATCAAAGGAAATCATTAAAACAATTTCTCTCAAAACCTCCTAGCTCTAAAGTCTTCAATGCTAGGAAATAGTTACAAGTGAGTACTAGTACAGGCTCAGGGGAAAGATAAGGCAGGGAGAAGGTTGATTCTATCTAGGAACAATGTACCAACATGGGTCTTGGATACATTTGCCTTGTGTACCATTTGCCTGTGAAATCAGTTCCTCAGAGGAACACCAAACTGCTCCTGCACTTACAGCCACCATACACTGTTTGGTTGAGTATCTCAGTGAATATTGGTGTAATAGGCTTATTTATTGCAACACTCCTAAGATAATGCTATTCTATAAAATAGGACAAACTAAGCATCCTCATACGTTCTTGCATTACCTTCTTGTTTCCTACAGATAATTTCCAAAATCCAGCTTCCCTTGGAACTGTAAATTTGATACAGCTTTCTCATCCTGTGGTGAGCAATGCAGTTTCCCTAAAAGGAAGTGTCTGGAACTTCTCCAGAGTGTCTGCTCCAGGTGTCAGTTTGCATGGCTATTTCCAACTCTCTCTGGCACGTCTTTCCAGCCACTCATGGGTGGTGCCTACCTTGACCAACATTCCAGCACAACTATGCTGTCTGGGGTTGCTGCCCAGAGTCAGATCTCCACTTCACTTCCCTCTTATTCAGGTAGTTTTGAGTGGGATATCACAAGAAGAACCGAAAATAATTAATCTTCACTCAGTGACTTCACTGTGACTGTCACTGTCACTGACCAGGGCACAGCTGGTCCTTCAATGTCTATGACAGTCCGGTATGATACAACTTCCTATGTCAATGCCATGTTCCCTCTGTATCCACCCATGTCTGCCAGCCTTGGTCAAGGGACACCAACCCAAATTCCACATCAGGGACATAGTCTGTCACTCCCCTATCAGGAAGGAGGCCAGATTCCTTACTACAATCAAGGCACAGTGGGTCTTCTAGTGTCTGGAGTACTTGTCCCCTACCTACAATCCTATGGCTCTGTCTCATACCCAGGATATAGCACCTCTGCTGCTCAACCACAAATGGTGATGGTGCTAAAGGAGACTGGGTCCTCAAATATCCTAACATCAGTCTCCAACTCTGGAAATTACTACTCTGTGCCTGCTCCACCCATCATAGAAACACATTTTGAAGGCAAGTACAAACAGTGAGAAGGAAGAAGAATAAGTTCACCACACTGAGGGAGGGCAAATTTGAATCTCACAAGTGGTGAGTCCACAGATAGATAAAATCTAGTTCCAGACTTCAACCACTACTTTTGCTCTGTGTTCTCTATTTTTAGACTCAATATGAGAGTACCTGAATAAGTGGGAAGTGGGTAATTATAATGGCCATCTATGCTACCTGTAAGAGAACCACAAAAGTACACCAGAGAATACCAGGCTTTTTGCTGCCATAGCTGATCAGTTCCCCGGTACCACCATACTCTCATTAGCATTCTTCCCTAATGTATTGCTTTAGTGTCTTTGGAAAGCACTTCAGGATTCTTCTGGTGATAGTGACACTTCAATGTTTCTTAATTGACACCAGGATTTAAGACAATGTGTTCAGAAATACATTCCAAAGCAAGAAGGATTAGAAGCTGTCCTGACATAATGACTTCATGAGAAAGAACTCAACTCTCTGTCCCAGTTCACAATCCAAAGTTTTCTGATTCTCTCAAGAGAGTGGAAAGAACTGAAAAAACACTATATGAAAATGCTAGGCTTCACAAAACAGTTCATCTTTCAAGATTATTTTCACTTTCAGTTTGACTTATAACAACACTGTGCTATACAAAGAAAATTAGCAAACACCAATAAATAACTAGGTAAAACTAGAACAGCCACTGCCTATCTCCTATTACAGGGTCTTGACGTGATCCTTAAAAGAGTTAGTCACAATTGCTTGACCAACATTGGAAGGTCGGTCCCTGAGTGCTACATGAGTGTGCAGGGATAGTATCTCATTTACCAGGGAATGATTTGTTTCTTCATTCCTTTCTAGTAATGGAAACATCCCAGGAGATTGAGTCTTCCCTTGATATGCAAACTTCAAGTCAGACAAGAGTTCCATTACAAAAGACAGAATTCTCCAAGTCCTGTCATAGCACAGATATCAAAATAATTGAAATTAGTTTATCACCTGAGCTTGGGGACAGTTTTGTGAAAGCTCCTTTCCAGGAATCTACTAGGATAGATTCCAATCTAGGAGAAAACAGCAAAAATCTTGAGGCTCAAGGCACACTTGAATATGAAACTGAGTCTAGCAGCAGTTTTGTAGACATCAGCATGCTGGCAGCGAATAATCATCTTCCATTGCTCTTCGATTCCTTAAAAGATCTTGACCTGCCAAAAGCCAGGAACATTCACATAATAGGAATTTGAGTGAGATCAAAACCAAGCTTTCCAATCCTCTGTATGTCTACCAGACTCCAATAGAAAATGAAGACCCTCCAGGCACTCCCTTTAGAAATTCCTGATATTCACCATCTTCTGTCCAGCACTGATGCTCTTGGCCCTGAGGAACAAGCTTGTTGGGAAAGTTCCAATCTACCATAAAACAGCTAAGTCTTGAGGATCAAGGGACACTTGAACGTGGAATTGAGTCTAGCGGCAGTTTTGCAGACATCAGCACACTGTAAGAGGTTATTCGCCTTCCATCGCTCTTCAATTCCTTCAAAGACCTTGACCTGCCCAAAGGTTCCACAGGAATCAAAGCTGAAAATACCAGAGCCATCAAAGTGAATCAAGTGCAGGAAAACTCAAGTGCCATAAAGGGTCCCTCTAATGAAGTCAGGAAGGACATATGCAAACTTTCTGAACCTATCAAAGGAGCTCCAAAGGCCAAAATCCAATCAACGATCCTCGAGAGTCAGTTAGAGGAAGTAGTAGTTATTTCTACTCTTGCAGCAGGTGACAGGCCTCCTGTGGAGCATTCTGACAGCACACCACTGAAAGCTGCATCCAGCAGAATTAGCAAAAAAAAGGAGCATGGACACAAAAAGACCAAAAGAACTGAAGAAAGCAACACCAAGGAATCCGAAGAGAATAAACAGTCGGGGAACACCATCAAGGCAAAAGGGTCAAACACTCCCAAGATAAAGTGGAAAAATAATCTACCTGTGTTTAGCCCAGAGGACTTTTAAAAAGCCTTGAACTGGCCTAGGCACGCTTATGCTAGAGTCTGTGCAGCTTTTCCATCCACTGGGAAAGACTATTGGGAAGCAAAGTGGAGTCTCTTCCTCCTGGACCCGGGGAAAATCAAGCTACAGCAAAGACCCCAAGCCACACTTGTTCTCAAGCCACAACTGGACACCCCACACAAGGTTTTATGAAAACACAGAGCAAATGGAAGGCAAAGTCCCAAAACTAAACAGCAATGCTGAAAATCAGTGGCCATCTCCATGCCAGGACATGCTTCCACCCCGTGGGAAGGTCAAGTTGGTACCTCTGCCCTTTTTAACTCTGGACACACCTCAAGCTAGACCTGCTCCTCAATGGCCACCATCTCTGGCTGCACGTAGGCCTGGTGTGCCTTACTCTGCCAGGGCCGTTACTACTAACTCAGTTCAGCCTGCTGCAGACAGTCCATCCCAACCAGCTCCTACCCACACATCTTCAACGAGTCTTGCCAGACCAACTCAGTCAATTTCAACCAATGAAACCCGACTCAGCTCGACAGCTTCAGTTCAACCTCCTATCCCTCAGTCTGCTCCACTTAGGCCAGGCCCCTACAAAATACCACCTCGCACTTCTCTATACAAGAAGCCTGTTTTCCCTGCTGAGACCAAGTTCCAGCCACCACTCAGGCCTCAAAACCATTATCTACTTGAAGACTTCAGCTGCCAACCAAGGCCATGGAGGTAACCTATGGTTCCTCAACCAGTAATATCAACAGCCATCACAGAAAAGTAAAGGCCAGAACATGAGGTCATGAAGAGGCAGGTTCAACAAGAACATAAAAAGGCTGCCAAATATACCTCTTGGGGGAAAGTGCAGTTTTTTGTTCAGAGGGAAAACGAGATGGAAATTTCTCAATACTATGGCTACAGAATGTAGATGCTGTGAAGATTGTTGGTATCCTTTTTGATAGCACCTAATTTTCTACATATATATAGATACAATTTCTCAATTTAAGTATATTTTAAAAGCTAATGAAACCAAAATAGAATGTAAAAGAACTGTTCAATTTATGACTAATAAAGATTTTCCTGAGTTTTGATGTTCTGGTTAACTGTGGTTTTTCTTTGGTAAATGTGGTGATCAAAGGTGGTGGCTCATGCCTATAATTCCAACACTTTTGGAGATAGGTTTGAGAGGACTGTTTGAATTTAGGGGTTCAAAACCCTCCTGGGAAACTAGGTGAGATCTCCTCACTACAGTAATTTAAAAAAATTAGTTAGGTATAGTGGTGTGCTCCTGTAGTTCCAGCTACTTGGAAGGCTGAGGCAGAAATATTGCCTGTGCCCAGCAGGTTGAGACTGTGGTGACTGTGAGTATGCCACTGCATTCTAGCCTGCACAAGTGACACTCCAACTCAAAAAAAAAAAAAATAGAAGAAGAAGAAAAAAGAAAGAAAGAATGACAGAAAAAATTGAAAGTTGATTTGGAAAATAGGGGAAAGGGGAGAGATGTTATAGGCTTATGAAAAGAATCAGGAATGGAGATAATGAGAGAAGTGTGACAGAGTCTGAAGTTAGCACGGAAAGGAAACCATTTGGACAGAGTTGGAGATGGCAGAACCTGAGTCTGGGTTGACCATAAGAAATGTAAAAAATCTCATAGAGAATGACCTCACATCATGGCATACCAGGGACACATGATAGAAAATAAGGTTTAGGACACATCTTCAATAGGTTTGGGCTACGTTAACCATATATTATAGCCAGAAAAGATGAATACCAAACATAGGGGAATGTACCAGGGGAGTAGTAAGTGCCCCTAGTAACTCTAGGACAGCCGTTAACCTGGGGACTCAATAGTTAAACCACCACGGTTTGAAGCCTCACAGAACTAAGGCTGGGATATAAATCACCATTTACTCAACCATTATGACAAGACCCGCAAGAAGTACTATTTAGGGTAACATTTACAACCTACAAAGCCAGTATCTCTGTGACATTCTACAGGTAAGGCTTCAGCAATGGTCTGGGCTCACACCACATGCAAAGGGGTAAGCCCCCAAAGTGAAGCTTTAGAGGATCCCCAAAGTCCTTTGTGTTTTAGTGCCTGTAGTGGCCAACCTGGCTTTCAGAGCACAGCGTTTGGAGGTTACCGGCACATAAGACTGAACTTCTGGAAGGGCCTAAATATTAAGTTGAGAGGCCCCCACCATGTCTCCCTCCTTGAAACCAGCTTGTGGAACTTTCTTGCCATCAACTGAAGGGCATGAGAAAAACCGGTTCAAAGTGTACCTTTCCACTGGAAGAGAGAGGTGATCGCACATGCACATTGAGTCACCCCCAAAGCCACAGGATGCTGGATTCCAAGAGCCCTGAGGTAAACTTGGGTGGCCTTGAGTCATAGTGCAAGGTAGAAAGGGTTGGGTGCAGTGGTGGGAGGGCAGGAAAGGAATCAAGGGGGTGAAAAAGATGATGAAGCAGTGCATCACCAACATGGAAGATCAGTGATTACTTTTCAAAAATTTTTTCAGATACAATTTGCATAACAAAATCATACAATTTGGTGGCATCTGGTATATTAACGAATGGTACAACTATCGGATCAATTGCATTTTTCATCCCAAAAGAAAACCCTATACCTATCAGCAGTCAGTCATTCCCTCTTCCATCCTCCCACTGGCCCCAAGCACCCACCAGTTCCTGTGGATTTGCCATTTCTGTCCATTCAAATAAATGGAATCAAATGTGACATTTGGTGTCTGGTTTTTCCCTGAGCATAACAGCTTAAAGGTGTAGCTATGCTCCAGTGAGTGTCAGTATTTCCTTCCTTTTCATTACTGTATGGTATTCTATTGTATTACTATACCCCCTTTGCTTATCCATTCATCAGTTGCTGGACATTTAGATTGTTTTCCCCTACTAAGTTACATTTACTGAGACTTTATTCTCTGCCAGTTATCAGCTGGCTAAATTCATCCCATTGTAGATAAGAACTAGAGTATATTAAAAATTTGCTGAAGATTTAGAGCTAGAAAGTAGGAGAGCTAGGATTTGAACTCAGGTATTTAGATCTCAGAATAACAGATTCACCATAGAACATTAGAAAGATACAAAAGGGGGAAACTCACCCATTTCCCAGTGTTTCAAATACATCCACCTCCCCTTTCCCTTAGAGACACCTACTTTTGCCACTTTGAAAATTAGTCTGGGGAAATTATTGATTTCTACCCCAACTTGATTGTATCATGAGTGATTGAATAATCTGTCCTACTGATTTGAGATATCTGTTTATGGTGTACTAAATTCCCATATGTATTTGCATTGTTGGATTAATAATTAGCCTGGTGTTTTGCCTTTTGTAGTCATCATTTCTCTAGAATACTTTTTATCTCCTTTTGATTTTTAAAATGTTTTACTTGTTTTTAAGACGATTATGTTCATTCATTTTTCTTTTCTTTATCTATTTATTTCTTATTTATTTATTTACTGTTTTTGAGCTGGGGTTTCACATGGTTGCCAGAGCTGGAAAGCAATGGCATGATAAGGGCTATCCAAAGCAACAAACTCATGCACCGAATCAATCCTCCTGTATCAATCTCCCTAGTACCTGAGACTACTGGTATGCATCACCACATCACGCATTTGTGTGTGTGTGTGTGATGAGGTCTGGCTGTGTTGTCCGGGTTCATCTCAAACTCCTGGGTTCAAGCTATCCACTCCCCTCAACCTCCCAAAGTGCTGGTATTACTGGCATTAGCAGCCTTGTCCAGCCTGTTTAACAAAGTATCAAAAACATGATGGCTTGCTTTCAAGATTTCCTGACTCTGTCCCTTTTCTGACTTTTATTCTTTGTGTTTGTTGTTCCTCCTGACAGTTTCTCCTTGGTGATAAGGTGCATCCCAGAAAGTAACTCTGGCTTCTCAGGTTGAAGAGTTTGGAGGAGCTAGGCTGCTTCAGTCCCTCAGATTCTACTACCGGCCCCTGTAATTACTCACTATGGGACCGGGCACACCCCTCACCATTTCAGCTGCTGTTCTCACACTGGCTCACTTTACTTTCCAGTGAACACTGGCTGGCACATTAAAGACCTCCTGTTGGCCACTCCCTCTTGTGCTGATAGACATACCTGGGAGATCTGGTGCCTGTTATTTTACCCTACCCTCTGTGTTGGTGTTCAGAGGAAGAACTTTTTCCTCTAGTTTGGGGGTAAATGCTATGCAGGATTTTTTTTTTAGCTATTTCCGTGAAAGGATTTCAAGAGATTCAGAAACTTCGCTGCTGCACCTCCATCTTTCTCAAGCCCACCTCAATCTTTGATGTAATTATTTTAAACGGAGAGGCCCTGCTGCTTTCAGTTTCCTGAAGCAGAGCTCCATTTGCCCCAAACTGGTTAAGACTCTTAGTCACACAAATCTCTTGGAGTCCCACCGTCTACCATGGGACAGTCTGTCTGTTCTTGCTCCATCCATGTCTTGAGTGAAAGTTAAAGTAGCCTAGAAGACTTGTGTGTTGGGAGGTATTTGGCCACTATCAGAAGGTAAAGAACTCTGCTGGGCAGATGAAAAATCCAGAGGCAAGCCCTGGTCAGGAAGGTACATCTTTTCCTTTCCTCTTTTCCTTCTCTTTGTATCTGCTTTCCTAAACATGATCAAAACAATATCCATTCTCACCTCCTTCCCCTCTTAACACACAAAAAACTGGTCCCTGCAGTTTTCTTCATCTCAGTTCATGGCGATGCCATATTCCCCGTAGCTCAGGACAGAAAACTTTGAAGTCATCTGACTCTAGTCTCTTCCTCCCCAACTGCATATCCAAAACATCAGCAAATTCCATTTGCCCTACCTTCAAATTGCTTCTAGAACTTGTCTACTTCTAACCATATTCCCTGATTTTCATGTTAGTTCAGGCCCTCATCATTTCCTGCCTGGATTATTGAAATATCCATCTAGCATCCCAGAGATTTCCAAACTTCCTAGACTCATTAAGCCCTCCTCATCTCCCAGGAGGCCAAAAGAAATACTTAATAGTACCATTCATTAAATAGCTAGGGGTCATTCATTAAATAGCTAGCAATTTAACAAGTATTTATGTTTGCAGTAGACTAAATAATGCTTACCAAAAGAGAAGAGCTCCCAACCTCTGGAACTAGTAAATGTTACCATATTTAGAAAATGGGTCTTTGGATGTGATTAAAGATCTTGAGATGAGGAGATTATTTTTTACTATTAGGGTGAGCCCTAACTGCAACCATATGTGTCCCTATAAAATCAAGACAGATGGAAATTTAATACAAACAAAAGGAGTGAAAGGAAATGTAACAATAGAGGCAATGATTTAAGGGATGCAGTCACAAGCCAAAGATTGCTGAAAGTCACCAGAAGCTGAAAAAGGCAGGACCAAAATGCCCCAAGAGCCTCGAAAGTGAGTATAGCCCTCTCAATGCCTTTATTTTGCCCTCTTGATTCTGATCTGGGCTCCAGACTGCGAGAATACATTTTTGTTTGCTTTAAGCATCAAGATTGTGGTGATTTCATAGAACAGCAACTGGAAAGTAATGCAGTGTTCCAACAACTAAGTAGTCATTTGAAAAATAATACATACAAGCTAACAAAAATCCGACTTCACTCTCAATGACAATACTTGCTGATGACATAGATATGCCTCTAAGGCCGTATATGAATCAAACCTTGCACTCAAAGTGCACACTGTCTGCCTTATTTCCTGTTCCACGTTGATTTCCATAAGGAACTTGCTTCTTTCTTTATAGCTATTGCCAAAATCCAGCTTCACAAAGACATGGCACCATAGAAAGGAATGTAGCATGGACAGATGATAATAAAACTGTAAACTACCTATTAGGTACAAGCTCACACATGACAGCTGTTATATATTACTATGAATTCTTCACAAATTTAAAATATCTTGCTAACCCAGTTGAATCTGCAGTGGTGTCCTGGGATAAACTTGGCTCACATTTTGATCTGCAGTCTAATAGGTTTTTCTGCTCCCACTTTAGATCTTTCAAATTTGTCAACGTGGCAGCCATAATGAGCATTTACAAAACATAAGTCAGATCCTGTCACTCTTCGCTCAAACCTTCCATGCCTTCTCATTTCCCTCAGAGCCAAACCAGTGTCCTTACAATGGCTTATAAGGCCTGCAGTACATCGGGGTCAGCAGGGAACCTTTCCTATAAAAAGCCAAACAGTCTTCATGGGCTAGATTGTCTCTGTCTCAATTACACCACTCTGCAATTGCAGCATGAAAACAGTCACACTAAATAGATACACAATGGGCCTGGGTATCTTCCAGTAAAACTTTATTCACAAAAACAGGCTGCACCAGTTGCTGACTCTTGCACTGCATGACATACTGCTATGCTCCCTCTCATGTGCTCTACTCCAGTCAGAGTGAGGCCCCTTATTGTCCCTTAATAAAGCAAGTTCCTGAGTCAGGACCTTTACTCTTGCTATTCTCTGCCTGCCCTGCTCTTCTCAACTACTTCAAGTCTTTTATCATATCTTATCTTTTCAGTGATGGTCTCCCTCACCACACTATTTGAAATTGCAATGCCTCAGTGTGGTTCTTTCTGCCTTCCTTCAATCAAATTCTCTTTACCAGGGCTTATTTGACCCTTAGTACTTTGAACCTTCTAATATGCTGTGGAATCAGTTCGTTATTATGATAATTGTTTAAAATGATAAGTGTCAAATTGTATACACCACTCCCTCACTCACCACTAAACTGTAAGATCCTGGAAAACTTTAGTTTTTGTTCAAAGATACGTATCTAATGCCTTAAGCAGTGTCTGGCACATAGCAGGTAATCAATCAATATTGTCAAGTAGCTGACTAGATGACTGTTTTTCAAAAAGAATCAATAGAATGGTATGTAATTCCTCATCTCTCATTAAAAGTGATAGTGCCAGTCGGGCTCAGTGGCTCAGCCTGTAATCCCAGCATTTAGGGAAACTGAGGCAAGTAGACTGTCTGAGCCCATGGGTTTGAGACCAGCCCAGGCAACTTGGAAAGAATGTATATCTACAACAAATAAAAAATTAGCCGGGTGGGGTAGTGTGTGCCTGTAGTTCCAGCAACTTGGAAGGCTGAGGTGGAAGGATTGCCAGAGCCCAGCAGTTCAACACTAGGGTGGCCATGAGTTTGCCCCTGCATTCCAGCTGGGTGATAGACTGAGACTCCAACTCAAAAAAATAAATAAATAAAGTGATAGTGTCAGGTCAGAAGGTCATATCTTAACATAGATTGTAGATACTAAATAAAAAATGATGAGATCCAAATTTTCCATTTACCTAGCCCTAAAGAAT
The DNA here is from genome assembly GCF_000164805.1 of Carlito syrichta. Taxonomy (NCBI): domain Eukaryota; kingdom Metazoa; phylum Chordata; class Mammalia; order Primates; family Tarsiidae; genus Carlito; species Carlito syrichta. The sequence goes on from NW_007247399.1 coordinate 40,436, forward strand.
CTTCTGCCATTTAACACTTGAAATTGGCAATCTTGAGAATGGTACTTGTACCTAAAACAAAGCTTCTGAATTATTAGAACATAAGTTATATAATGCACAGCTAAATAACATGTAACAAAAGAACATTTTTCACATAAAATGTATTCCTCATGTACACATTTAAGCATAGTTTAAAAATACCCTCACTTTAAAGACTTTTCTCTCTAAGCATGCAGAAGAACTAATTTCAAACTAGTCATTTTTCTTGGCAACAGAGGATACCAGTCTTCAGGAAGATCATTGGTGAAGCTCCAAACCACAGAATCGTTTTCATTTTACCAGTTTTACGGTAGACTTCCTCTCAAGGGACATCTTCTTCAACAGATAATTCTGACTCCAACAAAAAAGAAACATAATTGGTGTTCGTTAACCAAACACAAACTTAAACAGTTCCAAAACCATTGCTCTATTTCCCTTTATCTGAATGAGCTCAGCTCACATTGTTTTCTTCCTAAGAATTTACTTTCTAAATTGTGTTTTTTATTTTAATTCCCCAATGGTTTTGCAGCAAAATTTTAACAATAGGCACAATTTGTGTTTAGTACAAAGCTTATTTTTGCTTTCCGGGCATCCGCATCCCTAGTACTGTTCCACATAGGCTGTTTTGTTGTCTTGAGCTTGAAGCTCAACTAGGCTCTCCTTGAGAATCTTGCTCATCTTTTTTTTTTTTTGAGTTGGAGTCTTAATCCGTTGCCCAGGCTGGAATGCTGGAGTGCAGTGGCACACTCAGTCATCCAGAATCGACCTGCTGGGCTCTGGCAATCCTCAATCTTCCAATCAGGTGGAAATTGAGAGAGATTCCAGCACCTGAAGAACATTCCTGCAGCTGAGGAAGAGCCCTAGTCCTGAAGAACTACCAGTGCACATGAAAAAGAATCCCACAATGTAGGGAGCATCCCTGAATCTGAGGGAGAACACTTACCTTATAAAGAGTCCCTGCACCTAAAGGATAGTCTCTGAACCTGAGCAAGAACCAAGCAACTGATGTAGAGCCCCTGAATCTAAGGACACTTTCTGCACATGAGGGAGAGTCACTGCCCATAAGAGAGAGAGCCAGCTCTCGAGGAGAAGGTCTTGTACCTGAGGAAGAATCCTGCATTGAGAAAAGCCCTGCACCTGACCGAAGGCGCCTGCACCTGATGAAGAGCTCCAGCACAAGAGGAAAAACTCTTAAACATGAATAAGAGTGCCGAAAATGAGAAAGACTTCCTGCACCCGAAAAAGAGTTCCTGCCCCTTAGATTGGGCTCTTTCACCTTAAGGAAAGGCCCTTCATCAGGAATAAGCCCTGCAGCTGATTAGAAAGTCCAGCACATCAAGAAGGGCCCCTGCACCTTAGAGCCCTACACCTGTAGACAAACTCCTGGAGAACCCTGCCCCTGAGGTAGATCAGAGCATCTAGTGAAGAGCACCTGCACCCGAGGAAGAGTTCTGAACCTGAATAAAGGAGTTGAACATGAGAGAGATACCTGCAGAAGGGAAAGGTCCCCACACCTGAAGAGAAGTGCTCCTGCACATGAAGGAGAGTCACGCCACAAGAGGGAGCCACTATGAATCTGAGAGAGAACACTAACCTTATAAAGAGACCCTGCACCTGAGGCAGATCCTTGCACCCAAGGTAGAACCCTGGAACCTGAAGAAGAGCCCAACACCTGATGAAGAGCTCCTGCAGCTGATGGACAGTTCCTGTACCTGAAAGAGAGCCACTGTCCATAAGGGAGAGACTCAGCTTCTGAGATGAAGTTTCTGAACCCGAGGAAGACCCCTGCACCTGAGAAAAAGCCCCTGTACCTGATGAAGAACTCTTGTACATGTGAAAGAGCCTATGTACCACAGTAAGAGCACTAAACTTGAGAAAGAGCTCCTCCACCTGAAAGAGAGTCCCCACAATGGAGTCAGGGCTCATGCACCTTGAGTAGAGGTCCCTCATCTGGAAGATGACCTGCATTTAGGTAAAAAGCCCAGCAAGCACTGAAGAGTTCCTGCACATGAGGGACATCTTCAGCACAAGATGCATACCGCTGATTTGGGGAGAGCTGCTGCACCTCAGGGAGATCCCCCTTTCCTAAAGTATAGCCCCTGCACCTGAGGGATAACTTGGCAACTGATAATAAGCTCCTGCAGCTGGAGGACAACCGTGGATTTCTGGAAGAGCCCCTGCACCTGAGGAAGTTCCCTGTACCTGAGTAAAAGGGCTGAAACTGAGAAACAGTCCACCACTGGAAAGATACAGCAGCACCTGAAGAAGAGCCCCTGCTGTGCACGTGAGGAAGAGCACCTGACCTTATGAAGAGCCCAGCAGCTGATGAAGAAATCTGCACCTGAGGGAGAAATCCTGCATTGAGGGTAAACTCCCATACCTGATAAATTGCCTGTGCATTGAAAAAAGAGCCTTTCAACTGAAAAAAAGTCCTTGCCACTGAGGAGATTCCCTCCAACTGAGGGTGAGCTCCTACAACTTACGGAGAGCCTCTGTAGTTAATAAACAACCCTGCACCTATGAGACATCCCTGCACCTTAGGAAGAGCTCCTGCTCATGAGGGAGAGCTTCTTCATCTGTTGAAGAGCTCATGTGCCTAAGGGAGAGCACTGGAACCTGAAGGAAATTTCCTGCAACTGAGAAGCTCCATCACCAGAAGAAGAGCCACTGCAACCAGAGAAAGAGCCACGGCACCTGAAAAATTCATGCACTTAAGTAGGAGTCTTGGACCTGAGGAAGAACCTCGCACCTGAGGGTGAGCCCAGTACCTGATGAAGAGTCCCTACCCTAATGGTGAGCCCTGCAAATGAGGGAGAGTCCTGCACCTGAGAGAGTCCCTCCACCCAAGGAAGAGTCCAGTTTCTAATAAAGAGCTCCTGCATCTGTAGGAGATCTCATGTACCTGAGAGAAAGGGCATCCCCTGAAGAAGAGGCACTATAGAATATGGAAAGCCCTACAAATGAGAGAGAACCCTGGCCCTGCGAGAGCTCTCACATTTGTCAAAGAGTCCAGTCCCTGAAAAAGCGCAGCAGTACCATAGGGAGAGACTAAAAACTGAGGGAGAGCCCTACAGCTAAGAAAGAGCACCTGCACCATGCAAAAAGCCCACATCTGATGAAAAGCATCTACACATAAGAACAATGTCCTGTACCTGAATAAAAGCACTGACCCTAAGGAGAATGCCAGAAACTCAGGGAGATCCCTCTCACCGATGAAAGGGACTCTGCCCTAAGGAAGATCTGAGCACCAAATACAAAACTCTTTAAAGAGCTCTGCATGGTTTAATGAGCCCCTTACCTCAAACACCCCTGGGGAGAAAAAGCTGAACACCGTGGGGGGTGGGAGAGGGGGTGGAAGGTTGTCAACTTATGGGATAATCCTGCATCAGAAGAAATGCTCAAGACTAACGAGAGACAGCTCATTCAAGTGATGGAGAACTCCTTCACCTGAGGGAGAACCCCTTCAGCAGAGAGAGAATCCTGCACATGAGAAGAAGCTATACACCCAGGAAAGAACTCTGTACCTGAGAAACAGCCTTGCAACTGAGGAGGAATCCAGAACTTGATGAGGACTGCTGCATCTAAAAAGTACTCCTGCACATGAAGGAGAGTCCCACCACCTGACGGAAAGCCTCTGAACCTGCGGAAAAGCCCACCAACTGAAGAAGAACCCCTGTACCTGAGGGATGGCTCCTGCACATGAGGGAAAGACCTGCACCTGATGAAAGAATCCCTGCACTAAAAAATGAACAGTGCATGTTAGGAAGAGTCCCTGCAATTGAGGAAGAGTCACTACACCTAAGACAGATTTTTTTTTTTTGCATCTGGTGAAGAGCCCCTGTGTCCAAGGGAGAGCTTTTGCACATGAAAGAGTTTTTCTGTACCTAAGAAGAAGTTCCCACATCTGAGGAAGAACCACTGAACCAGAAGAAGAGACTCTGCACGTGTAAGATCCCTGCAACCGAGTAAAACATCTGGACCTGAGGGAGAGTCTTGCACCTTAGAAAAAGATCCCCTAAAACTGAGGGTGGATCCAGCACCTGAGGAAGAGACGAGCACGTGAAAACAGCGGATACACTTGAGGGAAGTTGGGTATCTGAGGAAGAACCCCTAAACTTGAGGAAGAGCCAGTAGCTGATGATGAATCCCTGCATCTGAGGGTGATCTCCAGCAACTGAAGGAGATCTCCCACACCTGATAGAGTCTCTGCACTGAAGAAACAGCCTTGCACCTGAGGGCAAGTTCTTGCAACTGAGTCTCTACACTTGATGAAGGCTCCCTTTACCTAAGAGAGCCACCTGCAACTAAGAAAGGGCACTGCACCAGATTAAGAACCTCTGCACAACAGAAAGAGCTTGAGAGCCTCTGCACAACAGAAAGAGCACGAGTGTAAGAGACTAAACCCGAGGGAAAGCTTTTGCACCTAAAGAGGAGCCCCTGCCCCTGAGGAAGAGCCCCCACAATTGATAAAACTCCCCTGAACTTTAAGGGAGAGACCTGAACCTGAGAGAGGGTCCCTACAGCCAAGGGCCCTGAACCTGAGGAAAGGTCCCACTCCTGAGTAAGAGTCCTGCCCTTGGGGGAGAACATGAACTTAAGAGAGAGCCCCTGCACATGAGGGAGAGCCCAGAACCTGAGTAAGAATGCTAAACCTGAGAAAGAGCTCCAACACCTGAGGGAGAGGTCCTATACATAAGGGTGTGGTCCTGCACATAATGGAGACACCTGAACCTCAGGAAGAGCCTTGCCCCTGAAGGAGAATACCTGCACCTGACAGAGAGCCCAGATCCTGATGAAGAGCCCCTGCAACAAAAAAGAGTCCTGCAAATAAGGGACAGTGCAGCACCTGAGGTACAGCCCATCCTCTCATAAAGAACGCTGTACCTTAGGGAAAGCCCAAAAGCTGAGGAAGAGCCCTGCACCTGACAACAATCCCAGCACTTAACAAAGAGTCCATGCACATAAGAATAATCTCCTGCACTTGAGTAATGATGCTGACCATCAGGGAGAACTATTGTGCCTCAAAGAGATTCCCCCTATCTGAGGAAGACCCTCTGCATCTAAGGAAGGACCCAGCACCTGATGAAGAGACCCTGCACTTGGAGAAGGGTCCTGCACCTTTTGAAAAGCCCCTGTACTTGTGAGAGGCCTGGCCCTTGGGGAAGTGCTCCTGAACCTGTGGGAAATACTCTCAACCTAAGGGAGAGTCCTGCTCCTGAAGAGGTGCCCCCAGACATATGATGAAGAGCCCATCTATCTAAGGGAGAATCCCCACACCTGAAGAAGAACCCTGTACCTGAAAAAGAATTATGGATCTGAGAAAGAGCCCTGCACTAGAGATAGAGCCCTGCAGCTGAGAGTAAGCCCAGCACCTGAAGAACAGCCCCTGCAACTAGAGGGGGAGACTTACACCTGAAGTAGAGCTTCTATATCTCCGGGAGAGCTGCTGCAACTGGAATGAGTACAGCACCCGGTGAAAAGCCCCTACACTTCAGAAAAAAGCTCTGTACCCAATGAAGGGACCCCACACTGAAAGAGTTCCTTCTCTTGGGGGAGATCCCTCCACCAAAAGAGTTGCCCCTGCACATAAGGGAGAGTCCCTCCACCTGAAGGAGCCCTACTGCATCTGAGGAAGAACCCATAATCTTATGAAGAGTTTAGGAAGAGTTCTGAACCTGAGACAGAGTCCTGCACCCAAGAGAAAGTCCTGAATCTGAGGGAAAACCCAGCACCTGCTGAAGAGTCTCTGCATGTGGGACAGAGAATAACACCTGCGGAAAAGCTCCTGCATCTGAGGAGGAGGACTGAAACTGGGGGAGAGCGCTTGCACCTGGTGGAGAGCCCCCAACTGAAGAAAGATGCTTGCCCCTGAGGGAAAGTCCCTGCACTGAAGAAGAGTCCCTGCAATTAACAGAAACCCTACTGACACTGAGAGAGAGCCTTGTATCTGAGGGGGAGCACTAAACTTGAGGGAGATCCCCTGTCCCTGAGAGAGAACCCTCCACCTGTGAAAGAACCCTATACCTGAGATACAGCCTTGCAACTGAAAAGAATTGAGAAGAGTCCCTGCACCTGAGGCAGACTCACACCTACTGAAGAAGTACCCCGGAATAGGAGAGAGAAGTCTTCACCTTGTGAAGAGTCCCTGCACCTGAGAACCCCAGTGCCTGAATAGACCCTGCACTGAAGACAGAACCTTGTCCCTTAGGGAAAGTTCCCACACTTGAGAAAGACTGCCTGCACCAGAGAGAGAACTCCTGCAACGAAGGGAGAACCTCTGAACATAGAAGATGTCCTGCAACTGAAGCAGAGCCTCTGCTCCTGAGGGATAGCTCCCACACTTGATGAAGAGCCCCTGCACCTAAGGAAGAGTCCTTCACCTCAAGAAGAGCCTCTGCTGCTGAGTGAGAGTCCAGTACTGGAAGAAGAGGCCCTGAACCTTAAAAGAGCCCCTGCACCTGAGAAAGAATTCAGCACCTGAGGAAGAGCCCCTATACCTGATGGAGAGCCACTGCACTGGGAGAGTCCTTTCTCCTGAGAGGGTGCCCTGTATCTGAGGAAGTCCTCCTGAACATGAAGGAGACTCCCTCCACCTGAGGGAGTGCCCCTGCATCTAATGGAGAACTCTGCAGCCTATGAAGAGTTCCTGCATCAGGGACAGAGACTGGCCCTTGAGGAACAGGCATGCATCAGAGGGACAGCCCTGCACCTGAGGCAGAGCCCACCACCTAATATAGAATAAGAGCCTTATCCCTGGAAGAGAGCCCTGCACCTGAAAGAGACTCCTGCACCTGAGGAAAAGACTAGAACTGATGAAGAACCCATGCACCTGTGAGAGATTTTGGCACCTGAGTGAGAGGCCCAGCCCCTGAGGGAGGGTCCAGAATGCTATGAAGAGCCTCCGCTCCTGAGGGAAATATTTTGCACCTGATGGAAAGCCACTGCACTTAGGGAGAGACTCAACTCCTGAGAACAAGTTCCTGCACCTGACTAAGAGCCCTGTACCCAACCAGAGCTCTGCACCTAACAAATAGTTCCTATGCCTAAGGGAAACCCCAGCACCTTATGAAGAGCCCCTGTCCCTAAGGAGATCCCTGAAATTTGGGAGACACCTGCACCTGAGAAAGCACTTGTACCTGTGGAGGGTCCATAACCTGGGTAAGAGCCCCAGTACCTGTTGGAGAAATCCTGCACCTGAGGAGAGCCCAGTCCCCGATGATGAGTCTATGCACCTTGCGAGAGGCCTAAATCTGAGGAAGAGCCCTGCACCTGACAACAAGTCCAGCACTTAATTAAGAGCCCCATGCACACGAGGAAGCTCTCCTGCACCTGAATAATAATGAATAAGAGGGAGAATTGCTGCACCTCAGGGAGATACCCCTCACCTGAGAGAGAGCCCATGGATCTAAGGAGAAGCCAGGCACCTGATGAAGAGACCCTGCACCCTGCAACTTTTGTAGAGTCCCTGCACCTAGAAGAGCCCTGGCCCCTGGGGAAGAGCTCCCAAAAAATAAAAAGAAACCGTCAACCTGAGTGGCAGCTCTGCACCTGAAGTGCCCTGGCACAGCATGGAGAGTCCCTGCATCCGAGAGACATACACCCTAAAAAGATTCACACACCTGACACAGAACCCTTCAATTGAGGAAGAGCCCAGAACCTGACGAAGGTGGCCTACACCTGGGGAAGAGCCCTGTGCCTGAAAAAGAGTGCCTATAACTGAAGGAGAGCCCCTGTCATGAGAAGGAGTCCAGCACACAATGATCAGCCCTTACAGCTGGGAAAGAACACTATTCCTAATGAGCCCCTGAACTGCAATATTCCTACACATGGGGTAGAGCCCTGCACTTAAAGAAATGACCCAGCATAAGAATGAGACTCCCGCCACCAGAGGGAGACCCGCATATAAGGAAGAACCAAGCACCTTGGGAAGAATTCTGACCATGAGGGAGAGTCTCGCACCTGAAGGAGAGCCATGCCCTGGAGGGAGAATCCTGCACCTAGGGAAGAGCCCTAGCACCTCCTGGAGAGCCCCACATTAAAGAAAAAGGCTTGTACCTAAGGGAGAGTCCATAAATTTTAGGAAGTGTCCCTGCACTTGAGAGAGACCTCCTGCAACTGAGAGAGAACCATGACCTGAGAAAGAGCGCTAAACTTAAGGGATAGCCACTACCTGAGGCAGAACCCAGCGTATGAGGGAGAACCCTGCACCTGTGAGAGATCCCTACAACTGAGAAAGAGCCCTCTGCCCAATGAAGAGTCCTAAAACTGAAAGACAACCCAGCACTCAATTGAAGTGACCAGAAGCGAGAGCTCCTACATCTGTGGGAAAGTTCTGATAGCTGAGGAAGTTAGGTCCCTGCACCAGAGGGAGAGCCTTAAGCCTCAGGCAAAGCCCTGCACATGAGGAGACTCCTGCACTTGAGTAAGGGTACTGAACATGACAGGGAGCTCCTACAGCTGAGGGAAAAATGCCTTTGTTTAAGGGAGCCCCTTGCACCTGAGAAGAAGCCCCGAACAAGAAGGAGAGCACTATTCCTGATGAATAATAGTCCCCAAGCCTGTGGAAGAGTCTGGTGCCTTTTGAAGAACTCCCGAACCTGGGAAAGCCTATTTCCCTTAGAAGAGGCCCATATTACAGTAGAGAGCCCCTGAACCTGGGAGAGAGCCTAGCAACTAAAAAAGTGCCCCTGCACATGAACAGAGAGTCTCTCCATCTGAGGAAGAGCCATGCACCTTATGAAGAGCACCGGCACTGAAGGGAGAGCTCTGCGTTGCCGGGAAAACCCTTACACCCCAGGAAAAGCCCTGCACCTGAGAAAGAGCCCTGTATCCAAGGGAGACACCTGCTCCTGAAAGAGAGCCCTGTACCTGAGTAAGAGTGCTAATGCTGAGGAACAGCCTCTACACCAAAGGATGAGCCCCTCTATCTGAGGGAGATCCCTGCACCTAAGGAAGAGCCCTCAATGCGAGAAAGAGCCCTGCACCTTAGGGAGAGTCCTGAACCTGCTGAAGAGTTCAGCACCTGAGGAAGAGCATCTACACCTGTAGGTGGGCCCTGTACCTAATGAAAAGACCTTGCACATGAGGCAGAACTCCTGCACCTAGGTAATAACGCTGAACCTAAGGGAGCGCACCTGCACCTGAGAGAGAACCTGAGTCTGAGGGAGAGCCAGTACCTCATACCTCATGAAGAGTCTCTGCACCTGATGAAGAATCTGTTTACCTAAGTGAGAGCTCCTTTAACTGAGGGATGAAGAACCCCTGCATTTAATGGAGAGCGTTGCACGTGATTTAAAGCTCCTGCACTTGATAGAGAGCTCCTGCACCTTAAGGAGAGGGCCCTGCACCTGGGGGAAAGCCACTGCCACTGAGGGAGCGCCCCCACACCTGAAAGCCAGTGCATGTAAGGGAGAGCTCTGCACATGGGGAAGACTCCCTGCTCCCAAAAGACAGTCCAGTTTCTGACGAAGAGATCATGTACATGACAGATCATACACCTGAATAAGAAAACGAATCCCAAGAAAGAGACCTACCCCTGAGAAAAAGCCCCTATCCCTGAGAAAAAATGCTGCACCTTGTGAAGATCTCCTGCTCTTCAAGAAGAACACTGCACCCAAGGGAGTTAACTAAGCCCAAGGAAGAGCTGTGAAACTGAGAGATAGCCCGACACCTGAGTGAAAACCCCTGTACCTGAGAAAGATTCCAGTACCTGATGAAGACCCCCTGCACCTAAGTAAGAGTGCTGCACTTGAGCACTCCTAAACCTGAGGGAGAGCTCTGCATCTGAAGAACTCCTGCACCTCAAAGAGGGACCCTGTACCTTGTGGGGGGAGGGGGGCGTGGCCTCACCTTATGTAGAGTCCTGGAGCCTGAGTGGAGCTTCTGAAATTGAGGAAAAGTTCTGACATCTGATGAAGAGATCACCCACATGATGAAGGATCGTGCTCTGATGGTGAGCTTCTGTACCTCATGAAGAGCTCTTCTGCCTGATGAGAAGCCTCAACACCTGATGAAGGGATCCCACACATGAAGTAGGACCTTCTACCTAATGCAGACCTGCTGTGCCTACTGTAGAGCTCCTCCCTATGATAAGGAGCTATCAAACCTGATAAAAAGCACCCGCTCCTGTGGGGGCAAAGCAGAAGCACGAAGGATTTGGGCTTACCTCCCTTCAGATCCAGGTGCCAAGGTCCATCAGAACAGGATTTCAGAGGTCCATGCAGTTGGGCTTGGATCTGCCTATACCACAGCACCAGTCACCTGTCAGTAGATATTAGGCCATTAACACATTTTTGCCATTAAAAACAAGGTCATATGAGCACTCTTAAACAAAAGTTTTGTATACGTGTCATATTTCTTTCAAAGAGATTTCTAGAAATAAGATTGGATACCACTAAATTTCCCTTCAAAGTTTGTCATATTACTTCACCTATCAGTTTGTATAATGATACTAATGCTAGTGATAGCTGTTTTATTTTTTTTCAGCCATCAATATTTTTTTATTATGATGTGGGGTACAGTTAAGGGTTAGGTATACAAATACGTTTCATTCAGGTACCCTATTGATTAATGGTGCTTCCCCATCCCCAGACAGATGTTTGCTCGTTAATTCCATCTCCCTCCCCCCCCCCCCGATAGTTTCCCACTACTGTAGTCATTTTCTTATAGTATTAGATTGGATGTTCAAGGTCCATTATATGAGTGAAAACATGTGATACTCAGATCTTTGTTTTTGTGAGAGGTCACTCAGTATTATAGACTCTAGTTCCATCCAGGTTGCTGCAAAATTCATGATTTTGTTCTTTTTTATGGCTGCGTAGTATTCCATCATGTATATGTACCACATTTTTCTAATCCAATCCTCTTTTGATGGGCAGCATCATTGTTTCCAGGTTCTTGCTATTGTGAACAATGCTGTGATAAACATAACGTGCGCAGGTGTCTTTTTTGTAGAGTGATTTGTGTTCTTCCGGATATATTCCCAGTAGGGGGATTGCGGGGTCGTATGGGCGGTAGATATTTAGAGCTTTTAGGAATCGCCACACTGCTTTCCACAGAGGTTGCACTAGTTTACACTCCCAACAACAGTGTAGAAG
>NW_007247399.1:51592-53559 GCF_000164805.1 Carlito syrichta
TTTCATTGTAAAGTTCTTTCACGTCTCTGGTTAGGAAGATGCCAAGGTATTTCTTTTTTATGTGTGTGTGTGGCTATTGTGAATGGAATTGTGTTTTTTATTTGAGTTTCTGTTTGTTTATTATTGGTATAAAGAAATGTCATTATCTTTTGCACATTTATTTTGTAACCTGAGACTTTGCCAAAGGCCTTCATCAGTGTAAGGAGGTTTTTGACAGATTCTCTTGGGTTTTAATGGTACACAATCATATAATCTGCAAAGAGAGATAATATGACTTCCTCTTTTCCTATTTGAATACCCCTGATTGCCTTCTCTTCTCTGATTGCTCGAGCCAGGACTTCCAATACTATGTTGACCAGGAGGGGTGACAGTGGGCATCCTTGTCTTGTTCCAGTTTTCAGGAGAAATGATTCCAATTTTTGTCTGTTTAGGAGTATGCTGGCTATGGGTTTCTTGTCGATGGCTTTTACTATTTTGAGGTATGTTCCCTGTATGCCTAGATGTTCGAGGGTTTTTAATCAAGAAGGGGTGCTGGATTTTATCAAAAGCTTTTTCTGCATCAAATGATATAGTCATGTGGTTTTGTTTTGACATCTGTTGATGTATTAAATTACATTTATGGTTTTACGTATGTTGAAGCAGCCCTGCATTCCAGGAATGAAGCCTACTTGGTCATGATGGATGATTTTTCAGATGTGTTGTTGAATCCAGGTCGCTATGATCTTGTTGAGAATTTTAGCATCTATGTTCATCAAAGATATTGGCCTATAGTTCTCTTTCTTTGTTGGATCTTTACCTGGCTTGGGTATCAGTGTGATGTTGGCTTCGTAGAATGATTTGGGGAGAGTTTCATCTTTTTCAATCGCCTGGAATACCTTCAGTAGGATTGGTACCAGCTCCTCCTTAAATGTCTTGTAGAATTCTGCTGTAAAGCCACCTGAACCAGGGCTTTTTTTTGTAGGTAGTTTTCTTATTACGCAGTCGATTTCCTTGATTGTTATTGGTCTATTCAGGGTCTCAATTTCTTCTGGTTCCAAACTAGGTAGGTTGTGTGATGCCAGAAAGTCCTCCATTTCCTTAAGGTTTTCATGTTTGTTTCCATATAAGTGTGCGTAGTAGTCTCTAATGATCTTTGGATTTCTTCAGGGTCAGATGTGACTTAATCCTTTGTGTTTCTGATTGTGCTTAATTGGGTTTTTTCTTGGTCAGTCTAGCTAGGGGACCATTGATCTTGTTTATCCTTTCGAAGAACCGCTTTTTGTTTCATTGATTTTTTGTATTATCTTTTGTCTTCTATGTCCTGAATTTGTGCTTTTATTTTGGTGATCTGGATTCTTCTGCTGAAATTAGGGTTTTTGTGGTCTTGCTTTTCCAGCTTCCTTAGGTGGCTTGTTAGGCTGTTAGTATGTGTTCCTTCCATTTTCTTCGTGTGTGTTTGTAGGGATATAAATTCCCCTCTTACTACAGCTTTTAAGGCATCCCAGAGATTTTGGTAAGATGTTTCTTCATTTTCATTTGTTTCCAGGTATCTTTTGATCCCTGTTTTGATTTCTTCATTGATCCAGGAGTTGTTTAGCATCATACTGTTTAGTGTCCATGTCTTTGTGTGTTTTGGGGGGACTTTGTTGGTGTCAATGTTCATTTTTATTCCACTGTGGTCCGAGAAAGTGCATGGTAGAATTTTGGTCTGTTTAAATTTGCTTATGCTTGATTTATGTCCGATTATGTGGTCGCTCTTAGAATGCGTTCCATGCGGTGATGAGTAGAATGTGTACTCTCTGGTCTTTGGATGGAGTGTTCTGTAGGTATCAATTAAGTCCATTTGGTCCAGAGTCACATTAGGTTCCAGATCTCCTTGCTGATTTTTTGTCCTGATGATCTGTCTAGGGTTGTGAGTGGGGTATTATAGTCCCAGTTATGATGGTGTTAGAGTCAATATCCTTCTTTAGTTTTCCTAGAAGTTGCTT
>NW_007247399.1:54186-54751 GCF_000164805.1 Carlito syrichta
CATAAGTTCTTAGGGATTGGATATCTGGGAAAGATTTTAATTCTCCCTCGCTGATGAAGCTTAGCTTGGCCGGGTAAGTTATTCTTGGTTGAAACTGTTTATCTTTTAGGACTTTCAAGATAGGGCTTCGAGCTCTCCTAGACTGTAGGGTTTCTGTAGATAAATCTGTTGCTATTCTGATTGGTCTTCCATGGTAGGTGATCTGGCTTTTTTCTCTTGCTGCCTTTAGGATTTTTTCTTTTACGCCTACCTTGTTTAGGCGAATTATTATGTGTCTAGGAGTTAGTCTTCTCATTTGTTGTCTTGCAGGGGTTCTCTGAATCTCTTGTGTTTGAATTTTTGCATCACTGATTAGATAAGGGAAGTTTTCTTGAATGATCTCATGGAAAGTTTGTTCTAGTGTGGTCTGTCTCTCTTTCTGCCTCAGGTATGCCAATTACTCTTAGGTTTGGTCTCTTGAAGTAATCGCTCATCTCATCAAGGTTTTGTTCTGTCTTTTTGAGCTTGTTTTCTGTGTTTTTAAGAGTTTGGGTTAGTTCTATATTTTGGTCTTCAAGCTCTGACA
>NW_007247399.1:54771-56397 GCF_000164805.1 Carlito syrichta
TTCTTTATTACTGTTATCTCAGATATCAGTTCCTTCCTAGTTTCTTCTTGTGTCTCCTCAGTTCTTTTTAATCTCTCCATTATTGTCTTGATGTCAATGTTTGTAGTTTGAGACGCTTCATTCTGGGGGCTCTTCATTGTTTGCATTCCAAAGTCAGTTTTCTCAGTGTCTGCCTTCCCGGGGGTCTGTGAGAGACCCATACTCTTCTTTTGGTTTTTCTTCATTTCTGTAGATTTTTCTCTCTCTCCCCCTTCCCTCCCCTTTTTAAATTCTGTTTTTGGGGGAAGGTGGGGTTGCTTTTATTTCTCTTCTGCTACATCCTGTTCTTCCTTATGAGGGTCTTCTGGCTTTATTCACTTTTGAGGTTGGAGTGTAGTCTGCAATCTGTACCTTTTGCAGTTTTGAGGTTTAATTGAGAGGGAAGCTGTGGTTCAGAGTGTATATGCTGGTTCTGGCATCCATAAACAGGTGTATGAGTTCACTGGAACCTATTTCCCTCTGCTTTACAATCTGTCCGTTCAGCAGTATGTAGTCTTGGTTCCTTAGGAACCAAGGTGGAGTTTGTTGATAGGTGGGCAGGGCAATGGAAATCTCTGCCTGTAGAAAGGCAGAGGCAGGTTCTCTTTCATAGATCCCTTTGTTTCCGCTTGTCTGGGTCCCCAAGCTTGGGGTCATGGGCTGAGTGCCTCAGCCAGGGTGGGCCTGGGGCTCCAGAGCTCCAAAGCTCCTATGGGCAGGCAGGGAGTGGTGAGAGTGGCTCTGGGTGCCCCACAGGGTACTTCAACCAGGAATGGGACCGGTGTCGCTGAGGGGTGGGTGTCCAGAGTCTCCCTGAGTGACACACAGCTTGGTGACAATGAGAGACGATGTAGCCAGGGAGCTTGCTGAGACCCGAAACTCCCATGCATGCAGTGGAACAGCAGCAGCAGGGGGCCGCAGTATTGGGCCCTGCGTGGGACCAAGGGACCCCAGGCCTCAGACCAGCGCTTGCTGGTGGTGGGCTTGAATTGCCAGCAGGTGGTGTTATCCCTTGCTCCAGATGGTCTTTATCTCAGCTGCTCGCCTGCCCCTCAGGCACTGACAGTGTGATATGGAATGCCTGCCTTGGTGGCAGCGGTGGCAGCTGGGCCACTGGCATAGGCAGTGTGATGTGTAATGGCCGCCTCTGTGTGGTGGCTGCCTCAAAGGAAGTGGCTGCTCAGCCGCCTTGGAGGAGGTGGAGACTCAGCCGCCTCGGAGGAGGAGGCGGAAGCTCAGCTACCTCGGAGGAGGAGGTGGAGGCTCGACTGCCTCGGAGGAGTGGGCGGAGGCTCAGCCACCTCGGAGGAGGGGGCAGAGGCTCGGCTGCCTTGGAGAAGGAGGCGGAGGGTGGAGTCTCGGCTGCCTTGGAAGAGGAGGCAGAGGCTCAGCCGGCTTGGAGGAGGAGGCTCGGCCAGCTCGGAGGAGGGGGCGGAGGCTCGGCCGCCTCGGAGGAGTAGGCGGAGGCTACCTCGGAGGAGGGGGTGGAGGCTCGGCCACCTTGGAGGCGGAGGGCGGCGTCTCGGCCACCTCAGAGGAGGGGTGGCGGTGCCTCCACCACCTGGGGGGGATGGCAGCACCTCCGCTGCCTGGGAGGGCACGGCTGCA
>NW_007247399.1:56831-145332 GCF_000164805.1 Carlito syrichta
GCCTCGGAGGAGGCCGCGGCTCGCCCCAGGCACTGGTGGTGCGATGTGGAATGGCTGCTGGTCGGAACGGCAGCAGCAGCCACCATAGTAGCTGCCCAGACCTTGGCGATGCCTCAGCAAAGTCTACCTTTGAGCTCCGTGTGAAGAGCAGGCTGCAGAAGATGGGATTTGCAAACTCCGGGGTAAGAATCAGTCTCTTTGTGTTCTCCTTGGTGGAGAGTTTCACAGGTAGTGCTGCCCTGTCACCATCTTGCCCCGTTTTATTTCTTGAAGGCTTCCTATGTGGTAGCACAATGTTATTCACTGTTCATGCAATATCGTGTTTGAGCCTCCCAAGATTTTTTAGTGACTGTCTGCAAAGAGAGGAAGGCTGCAGTAACTGCCACACTGTTCTCTCTTTTTGGAGAAGAGAGAAAGTATCCTGTGTCACTCAAGTATAAAAAAGCAGGATGGTAAGTTGCCTGCATGGTCCAGGGAGCCAGAGGTGGAAAATTATGGGCCAAAGAATTGTGGACAAAGGCCAGAAGAGGAAAGTTTACAGACAGCTGTGACTTCCACTACTCCAGTGTTTGCTTCTAATGGGCAGTGAACATCTTTCTTAAACATGAAAAAGAGGTTTAAGGACCATGGACAGAAAACTGTTGCACTGGAAGTTGAAAGAAAGTAATACTCATTATTGGATGAATGCAAGTTCAAGGCCTAGCTCAGAAACAATGCCTAAAATCAGGGCTAAGGAAGGAGAGCAGAAGAGCGATTGAGTTCAAACTGGCTCAGCCTGATCCTGCCCAAGAGATGGGATTCAAGAAGGAGTTCAAAAAACTAGGACCACACATCATTTCCTACAAGGTGCACTCAACGAACTTCACCCTGTTCTTCAAGTAACAAAAAGAGTTCCTTAATCCCTTCCTTTGGTCCTTAAAAGTGGCAGTAAATTCACTCACCTGATCCACTGACATGATTTCAGGGTAAGTAAGTGTAATTGCTCGACCTAGATGGTCCTTTCCTTCTTCCTCAGTTATTAACTGGATACATAACATATATGATATATGTATATATGTACATAATATAAAAATACTATAAACATATTAAAATGATTGGTTATTAAATGAACACCTACAAGAAACACTGAGATGCTCTCCCTAACATAACAGCCTGGAGGAAAGTGGGACTGTCATGTATATCTGGCAAGATTTTTAACTCCCCAGAGCTCAGCCACTTGGGTGCTGCTATAATGTTCCTGCCAACTCCTCCCAACCATTCCTGTCAGCTTGTTGGGAATCCAATCTCCCTATTGGCCATCTCTGACCTTTCAACTGCCTTCTTAGTGACATCATTCCCCTCCAAACCTACCCCCACCTGGTAGAATCTTGGGGATACCATGGAGTTGCCTGTAAATACATTTGAATCATCGCGAGTGACCAGTGACCAGTACGAGCAGTGACTTTCATACTGGACACAGGCACACTTCGGTTTCAGCTACTCACACAACTTCTAGTACCAACTCCTCATCCCTTATCCCTATAACTGATGTTTCCTTTTCTCTGATGATGTCAGGTAAGAAAAGAGACTTCTAAGTTTTTCATTAGATTTCACTCCTAAATTCAGTAGCAGTCAAAAGTTCTTGGACTATGAGGCCAAGATTTGACCTAGAATCTAGAGGTTTAATTTCAGTTTTGGCTTGGATGCTCACTAGCTATGTGATTATGGTAAATCATTTACATGACTTGGTAAGACAGTATCTGTTTCCTCAGCTGTTACATGAAGTAATGACTTTTCATTACCTTTAATCCCATTCTTTTCTAATCTTGAGTTTTATGGGACATGCATAGAAATAATAAAATCAGAGACTTTTTAAAAGGGTGTTTCAAGAGAAGCAATGAAAACCAAGGTGATGTAGAATACTTACAATACACTCAAGATGTTTCATCAGTTATATTCTCCTTCAATTAATATTTCAACTTTAGTATCTTAAACTTAGTGATGTTCAAAAAGTCATACTTCCATGTATTGGCACTTTCCGTTTAAACAGGTAAAAAAAGAAAATAAGGGGAAGAATAGAGAGCACTTGGTAATAAGGTGGTCTATATACCTGGCTAAGGCAGTTTGGGACAGTTTCATTAAGCACTGGCCAACAGGAACTGAAATAGGGGAGAAAATACAAAATGAGAGAAATAAGAATATAAGAATGAGACAGAGATGTTTTAGAAGAGAAAAGAGATCATTTGGGATAGAATGTTGAAGCAAAACAAATATTGTCATGTAGAAATGGCAACGAGTGGAAACCTAATCAGAGGAAGTAAAATGAAACTGGTTTTTGCAGATGCTTAGATTAACGGACTGGGAAGGAAACTAAGGTCAGCATAGAGTAACATTAGGAGATGCCGTCTATCAGAAAAGTTATGTTCAGTTGTTTGGCCCTTTCCTATAGCCTCTCTGAACATAGAAGACTGTTGTCAATTGTTGTTGTTATTATTATTATTATTATTGTTCTTATAAAGCAGGATTTATTGAGAGGACAGAAAAGCTGCCACAGCGGGAAGGGACCCAGGGGGCTTGCCCGGTTATTACTTTTTAAAAATATTGAATACTTCATGAATTTGCATATCATCCTTCCCAGGGGCCATGCTAATATTCTCTGTGTTGTCCCAACTTTAGAATTTGCCCCGCCAAGGTGAGCATGGCACTGGACCATTTGAATATAAATCTATTAAAAATATGTTTCGGAAATGATGCTTCTCTAAACCACAAACTAATAAAGATGGTTATGTAGAAGGCTATGGAAAATAAATTTGAAACGTTTTATTTCTTCCGATTTTTAAACTATATAAAGGGCTCTCCTATAACCAATTATTAAATCTTTAAGATTGACTATTAACTTTCATCAGAAGAACAAATTCCTTTTATGGAAAGTAGTTTTAAAGTAAAGGTTGATTTTCATTTTTATAATAATTGCATTTCTAAAACAGAGTACATATTGAATAACCAATAACTGTTTTTAGACCAAGACTAAAAAGAAATAACTACCTAAGAATAAAAAGTCACATCTCTAATTCCACTTGAATCCAAAACAATGTTCTGGAATTATTTGGGTTGTTTAATAAATTCCAGCAATACTTTTTTTTTTTTTTACATTTTGGGAATGACATCTTCATGAATGTTAAGTATGATTATATATAGGTTTTGATGATAAATATAAGAAAATTTCATGATGCCTTTTAAATATTCTTTACTGCCTATTAGGCAATGTTATCTTAAATATCTATTCTTACTATGATTCATATCTGTCACTTTTGAGGTAATATTCAGAGATTAAAGTAGAGTGGACCTACTTTACACCCATACTCTTGCTCTCTAGTTTGTGCCAGTTTTTTTTTTTTTTCATTCTGCAGGGCCACGTGCCAGTTTTTATTGACACATTTGTCTACAAACAGTATGGCTATCTGTGCATTCATAATGACTATATTTTGCTGCTTGCTACATGCTTTTTACTCACACATCTTGCTGCCTATTTGTACTGGTTAGAAATTCATTCCAAATCAGCTTCTGTTGGTGTGTTGTTTCTTGGTTCATATATTCATTAAAATAGATAGTAGTTAACTTTAGAATACTGCCTATACAAATAGCAGAACTACATTTATCAGTAATTGACTATACTTTGATGCTTGCTACATAGCTTGATTTTCAGTAATATCCACATATTCTTTATTGTTCTGTGATATTATATACATTTTTCATAATTTTTCTCTTTGGTCTGTCCAGATGTTTCTTTCTTCACTTATATAAATCTTATGACATATCACTTTCAATCATCTATGAATATCAACTGTTATTATTATAGAAACCACCTCATAAATAAGTTACCCAAAAGACAGTTTTTAAAGAGTTATTTTTTATTTCAAAGTTTTTCATGTGATCCAACTCTCAGGCAGTTATACTGACCTAGAATTAGGATCCACTCTTGATTTTGGTAAATAAGAACCCATTAGACTACTAGCCTGAGTTACATGTGAATTCTAAAGATGACGATAGTAACAGCTGCTACTACTGTCTAACAAACCAAACAAATAGCCATATTGAAAAATCTATTTCTCCCAGTTTCTTGTCTTTGTTCAGAGCAGATTCCTGGCAAGAAAGTCAGGCTTTGAAAGCTGATAATGATACTCACATTACTCACATTAAACTTGAACAGGACAATCTGAGTTTTCTGAACCTCAGTTTTCTCACATATCAAAGGAAAATGTTAAAACAATTTCTTGCAAAACCTCCTAGTTCTAAGTCTTCAATGCTAGGAAATAGTTACAAGTGAGTACTAGTGCAGGCTCAGGGGAAAGATAAGGCAGGGAGAAGGGTGATTTGATCTAGGAACAATGTATCAACAAGACCACATGGGTCTTGTATCCATTTGTCTTGTACACATTGCCTGTGAAATCAGTTCCTCACAGAAAGACCAAACTGCTCGAGCACTTGCAGCCACCATACACTGTTTGGTATTGAGTATCTCAGTGAATATTGGTGTAATAGGCTTATTGATGGCTACACTCCAAAGATAATGTTGTTCTAAAAAATAGGACAAACTAAGCATCCTCATAGGTTTTGGCATTACCTTCTTGTTTCCTACAGATAATTTCCAAAATCCAGCTTCCCTTGACACTGCAAATTTGATACAGCTTTCTCGTCCTTTGGTGATCAATGCAGTTGACCTAACAGGAAGTGTCTGCAACTTCTCCAGAGTGTGTGCTCCAGCTGTCAGTTCAGCACAGATATTTCCAACTGTCTCTTGCACCTTTTTCCAGCCACTCATGGGTGGTGCCTACTTGACCAACATTCCAGTACAACTATGCTGTCTGGGGTTGCTGCCCAGAGTCAGATCTCCACTTCAGTTACCTCTTATTCAGGTTGTTTTGAGTGGGATATCACAAGAAGAACCGGAAATAATTTATCTTCACTCAGTGACTTCACTGTGACTGTCACTGACCAGGGCAGAGCTGGTGCTTCCATGCCTATCACAGCCCGGTGTGATACAACTTCGTATGTCAATGCCATGTTCCCTGTGTATCCACCCATGTCTGCCAGCCTTGTTGAAGGGACACCATCCCAAATTCCACATCAGGGACATGGACTGTCACTCCCCTATCAGGAAGGAGGCCAGATTCCTTACTACAATCAAGGCACAGAGGGTCCTCCAGTGTCTGGAGCACTTGTCCCCTACCTACAATACTGTGGCTCTGTGTCATACTCAGGATACAGCACCTCTGCTGCTCAACCACAAATGGTGATGGTGCTAAAGGAGATTGGGTCCTCAAATATCCTAACATCAGCCTCCAAGTCTGGAAACTAATACACCGTGCCTGCTCCACCCATCACAGAAACACATTTTGAAGGTGAGTACAAACAGTAAGAAGGGAGAAGAATAAGCTCACCACACTGAACTAGGGTAAAGCTGAATCTGACAAGTCGTGAGTCCACAGATAGGTAAAATTTAGTTCCAGACTTCAACCACTACTCATGCTCTATGTTCTCTACTGTTAGACTCAATATGAGAATACCTGAATAAGTGGGAAAGGGGACATTATAATGGTCATCTATGCTGCACGCAGGAGAACCACAAAGGTACACCACAGAATACCATGCGTTTTGCTGCCCTAGCTGATCAGTTCCCCGGTACCACTGCACTCTCATCAACATTCTTCCCTAATGTATTGCTTTAGTGTCTTTGGAAAGCACTTCAGGATTCTTCTGGTTATAGTGACACTTTCATGTTTCTTAATTGACACCAGGATTTAAGACCATGGGTTCAGAAATACATCCCAAAGCAAGCAGGATTAGAAGCTGTCCTTACATAATGATTTCACGAGAAAGAACTCAACTCTCTGTCCTAGTTCACAATCCAAAGTCTTCTTATTCTCTCAGGAGAGTGGAAAGAACTGAAAAAACACTGTATGAAAATGCTAGGCTTTACAAAACAGTTCGTCTTTCAAGATTATTTTCACTTTCAGTTTGACTTATAACAACACTGTGAAATACAAAGAAAATTGGCAAACACCAATAAATAACTAGGTAAAACTAAAACAGCCACCACCTATCTCCTAATACAGGGTCTTGACGTGGTCCTTAAAAAGAGTTAGTCACAAGTGCTCGAGCAACATTGGGAGGTCGGTCCCTGAGTGCTGCATGGGTGCGTAGGGAGAATATCTCACTTACCAGGGAATGACTTGTTTCTTCATTCCTTTCTAGTAATGGAAACATCCCAGGAATTGAGTCTTCCCTTGGTTTGCTAACTTCAAGTCAGACAATTGGTCCAGTACAGAAGACAGAATTCCTCAAGTCCTATCATAGCAAAGATATCGAAATAATTGAAATTAGTTCATCGCCTGAGCTTGGGGACAGTTTTGTGAAAGCTCCTATCCAGGAATCTACTAGGATAGATTCCAATCTAGGAAAACACAGCCTAAGTCTTGAGGCTCAAGACACTCTCGAATGTGAAATTGAGTCTAGCAGCAGTTTTGCAGATATCAGCACGCTGGCAGAGGATAATCATCTTCCATCGCTCCTCGATTCCTTAAAAGATCTTGACCTGCCCAAAAGCCAGGAACATTCACATAATAGGAATTTGAGTGAGATCAAAACCAAGCTTTCCAAGGCTAGGGTGTCTTCCAGACCCCAAAAGAAAATGAAGGCTCTCCAGCACTCCCTTTAGAAATTCCTGATATTCGCCATCTTCTGTCCAGCATTGATCCTCTGGCCCCTGAGGAACAACCCTGTTCTGAAAGTTCAATCCTCCAGAAAACAGCCTAAGTCTTGAGCATCAAGGGACACTTGAATGTGGAATTGAGTCTAGTGGCAGTTCTGCAGACATCAGCACACTGTCAGAGGTTATTGGCCTTCCGTCACTCTTCGATTCCTTGAAAGATCATGACCTGCCCAAAGGTACCACAGGAATCAAAGCCAAAATATTAGAGCCATCAAAGTGAATCAAAGGCAGGAAAACTCAAGTGCCATAAAGGGTCTCTCTAATGAAGTCAAGAAGAACAAACGCAAGATTTCCGAACCTATCAACGGAGCTCCAGAGGCCAAAATCCAGCCAAAGAACCCCGAGAGCCAGTTAGAGGAAGTAGTGGTTGTTTCTACTGTTACAGCTGGTGACAGACCTCCTGCGGATGTGGCCAAGCATTCTTACATCAAACCGCAGAAAGCTGCATCTAGCAGAATTGGTCAAATGAAGGAGCATGGACACAAAAAGACTAAAAGAACAGGAGAAAGCGACACCAAGGAATCCGAAGAGAGGAAGCAGTCGGGGAACACCAGCAAGCCAAAAGAGCCAAACCATCCCATGATAAAGCAGAAAAATAATCTCTCTGTGTTTAGCCCAGAGGACTTTAAAAAGCCTCGAACTGACCTAAGCATGCATTTGCTGGAGTCTGTGCAGGTTTTCCATCCACTGGGAAAGATGATTGACAAGCAAACTGGAGTCTCTTCCTCCTGGACCTGGGGAAACTTGAGCTACAGCAAAGATGCCAAGCCATCCCTTGCTCTCAGGCCACAACTGGATACTCCACAGGAGGGTAAAGATACTGAGCAAATGCAAGGAAAAGGCCCCAAACCAAGCATCAATGCTGGAAATTAGTGGCCACCTCCATCCAAGAACGAGCTTCCACCACGTGGGAAGGTCAAGTTGGTACCTATGCCCTTTCCAACCCTGGACACACCTCAAGCTCGACCTGCTCCTTCATGGCCACAGTCTCTGGCCACATGTAGGCCTGCTGTGCCTTCCTCTGTCAGGCCCGTTCCTCCTAATTCAGCTCAGGCTACTGCAGACAGTCCATCCCAACAAGCTGCTACCCACACATCTTCAACGGATCCTGCCAGACCAACTCAGTCAATTTCAACCAACGAAACCCGACTCAGCTCGACAGCTTCAGTTCAACCTCCTATCCCTCAGTCAGCTCCACTTAGGTCCGGCCCCAACAAAATACCACCTCGCACTTCTCTCTACAAGAAACCTGTTTTCCAGCCACCACTCAGGCCTCAAAACCATTATCTACTTGAAGACTTCAGCTGCCAACCATGGCCTTGGAGGAAACCTACACTGTTCCCGAACCAGTAATGTCAAAAGCCGTCACAGAAGAGCAGAGGCCAGGACGTGAGGCCATGAAGAGGCAGGCTCAACAAGAACGTAAAAAGGCCACCAAATATACCTCTTGGGGGAAAGTGCAGTTTTTTGTTCAGAGGGAAAACGATATGGAATTTTCTCAATACTATGGCTACAGAATGTAGATGTGAAGATTGTTGGTATCCTTTTTGATACCACCTAGTTTTCTACATATTCATAGGTACAATTTTTTCAATTTAAGTATATTTTAAAACAATGAAACTGAAATAGAATCTAAAAGAACTCTTCAATATGAGACTAATAAAGATTTTATTGAGTTTTGATATTGTGTCATCTGTGGTTTTTCTTTGGTAAATGTGGTGATCAAAGGTGGCTCATGCCTGTAATTCCAGCATTTGGGAGACAGAGGTGAGAGGACTGGTTGAGTTGAGGGGTCAAGACCAGCTGGTAAACTAGGTGAGATCTCCTCTCTACAGTAATTGTAAAACATTAGTTAGGCATAGTGGCATGCACCTGTAGTTCCAGCTACTTGGAAGGCTGAGGCAGAAATATTGCCTGTGCCCAGCAGGTTGAGACTGTGGTGACTGTGAGTGTGCCACTTCATTCTAGCCTAGACAAAAAGTAACAGTCCAACTCAAAGAAAAAAAAGAAAATAAGTAAAAAGAAAGAAAGGGAGGGAGATAGAAAGAAAGAAAGAAAGAAAGAAAGAAAGAAAGAAAGAAAGAATGGAAAGTTGTTTTGGAAAACAGGGGAATGGGGATAAGAACTGAGGAAAAAGAAAGAAATAGCCTGGTTCAGGGCTAGAATGGCCAAAAGGAGAGAGATGTTATGGGTTCATGACAGGAATCAGGAATGGAGAGAATGGGAGAAGTTTGACACAGAGTCTGAGGTTAGCACAGAAAGGAAACCATTTGGACATAGTTAGAGATGGCAGAACCTGAGTCTGGGTTGATCATAAGAAATGTAAAATATCTCATGGAGGATGACCCCACATCATGGCCTACCAAGGATACATGATAGAAAATAAGGTTTAGGACACATCTTCAATAGGTTTGGGCTATGCTAACCATATATTATACCCAGAAAAGATGAATACCAAATATAGGGGAATGTACCAGGGGAGTAGTAAGCGCCCCCAGTAATTCTAGGGCAGCCGGTAACCTGGGGACTCAATAGTTAAACTACCACGGTTTGAAGCCTACAACCATGATGACTGACCAGAAGAAGTACTATTTAGGGTAACATTTACAACACACAAAGCCAGTATCACTGTGAGACTCTACTGGTGAGGCTCAGCAATGGGCTGGGGTCACACCACATGAGAAGGGGCAAGGTCCTAAAGTGAAGCTTTAGAGGATCCCCAAAGTCCTTGTGTTTTTAAGTGCCTGTAGCGGCCCACCTAGTTTTCAGAGCACAGCGTTTGCAGGTTACCGGCACAAAAGATCGAACTTCAGGGAGGGTCTAAATGCTAAGCTGAGGGGCCCCCTCCATGTCTCCCTCCATGAAACCAGCTTGTGGAACCTTCTTGCCATCAACTGAAGCCGCATGAGACAAATCGGTTTGGAGTGTACCTTTCCACGGGATGAGAGAGGTGGGTGCATGTGCACATTGTGTCACCCCCAAAACTACAGGATGCCAGAGCCCAAGAGCCCTGAGGTCAACTTGGGTGGCCTCAAGTCATATTGCAAGGTAGAGAGGGTTGGGTGCAGTGGTGGAAAGGCAGGAAAGGAATCAAGGGGGTGAAAAAGACGATGAAGCAGTGCATCACCAACATGGAAGATCAGTGATTACTTTTCAAAAATTTTTTCAGATACAATTTGCATAACAAAATTATACAATTCGGTGGCATCTGGTACATTCATGAGTTGGTACAATCATCGGATCGATTACATGTTTCATCTCCAAAAGAAAACCCTGTACCTATCAGGAGTCAGTCATTCCCTCTTCCATCCTCCCACTGGCCCCAAGCACACACCAGTTCTTGTGGATTTGCCTTTTCTGCCAATTCAAATGAATTGAATCAAATGTGACATTTGGTATCTGGTTTTTACCCTGAGCAGAACAGCTTAAAGGTGTAGCTATGCTCCAGTGTCAGTATTTCCTTCCTTTCCCTTACTGTATGGTATTCTATTGTATTCCTATATTCCATTTGCTTATCTAATCATCAGTTGCTGGACATTTAGGGGGCTTTCACTACTAAGTTACACTGATTGAGATTTTATTCTCTGCCAGTTATCACCTGGCTAAATTCATCCCATTGTAGATAAGAAGTAGAGTATATTAAGAATTTGCTGAAGATTTAGAGCTAGAAAGTAAGAGAGCTAGGATTTGAACTCAGGCATTTAGACCTCAGAAACAACAGATTTACCATAGAACATTAGAAAGATACAAAGGGGGAAACTCACCCATTTCCCTGTGTTTCAAATACATCCACCTCCCCTCTCCCTTAGAGACACCTACTTTTGCCCCTTTGAAAATCAGTCCGGGGAAATTACTGATTTCTACCCCAACTTGATTGTATCATGAGTGACTAAATAATCTGTCCTACTGATTTGAGATATCTGTTTATGGTGTACTAAATTCCCATATGTGCCTGCATTACTGGATTAATAATTAGCCTGATGTTTGGCCTTTTATAGTCACCATTTCTCTAGAATACTTTTATCTCCTTTTGATCTTTAAAATGTTTTACTTGTTTTTAAGACATTACCCATTATGTTCATTCATTTTTCTTTTCTTTATCAGTTTATTTCTGATTTAGTTATTTATTGTTTTTGAGTTGGGGTTTCACCCAGTTGCCAAGGCTGGAAAGCAATGGCACGATAAGGGCCATCCAAAGCCTCAAACTCATGCACTGAATCAATCCTCCTGCCTTCGCTTCCCTAGTACCTGAGACTACAGGTGTGCATCACCACACCAGGCATTGGTGTGTGTGTGTGCATGATGAGGTCTGGCTGTGTTGTCCAGGTTAGTCTCAAACTCCTGGGTTCAAGCTATCCTCTCCCCTCAACTTCCCAAAGTGCTGGGGTTACTGGCATTAGCTGCCTTGTCCAGGCTGTTTTAACAAAGTATCAAAAACATGGTGGCTTGCTTTTCAGATTTCCTGATTGTGCTCCCTTTCCTGACTTTTGTTCTTTGTGTTTGTTGTTCCTCCTGACAGTTTCTCCTCGGTGATATGCTGCATCCGAAAAAAGACACTCTGGCTTCTCAGGTTCAAGAATATAGAGGGGCTAGGCTGCTTTAGCCCTTCAGATTCCACTACTGGCCCCTGTAATTACTCACTTTGGGACCGGGCACACCCCTCACCATTTCAGCTGCTGTTCTCAATCTGGCTCACTTTACTTTCCAGTAAACACTGGCTGGCCCCTTAAAGACCTCCTGTTGGCCACTTCCTCTTGTGCTGATGGTCATACCTGGCAGGTCTGGTGCCTGTTGGTTTGCCCCACCCTCTGTGTTCAGAGCAACAACTTTGTCCTCTAGTTTGGGGGTAAATGGTTTGCAGGTTTTGGTTTTGTTCCAGCTATTTGCGGGAGAGGATTTCAAGAGATTCAGAAACTTCACTGCTACACCTCCATCTTCCTCAAGCCCACCTCAATCTTTGATGTAATTATTTGAAATGGAGAGACCCTGCTGCTTTCAGTTCCTGAGGCAGAGCACCTTATACCCAAACTAGTTAAGACTCTGAGGCTAACAAGTCTTTTGGAGTCCTACTGTTTTCCAATGGACATCAAGTCTGTTCTTTCTCTATCCATGTCTTGAGTGAAAGTGAAAACAGCCTCGAGGACTTGTGGGTTGGGAGGCGTTTGGCCACTCTCAGAAGTGGAAGAACCCTGCTGGGCCATAAATCAAGCATAAGCAAATTTCAAAGATCCCATGCTCATGGACTGGAAGAATCAACATTGTGAAGATGTCCATCCTACCTAAGGCAATCTACAGATTTAATGCAATACCCAACAAATTACCAGCAAAATTCTTCTCAGACCTAGAAAAAACAATACAGGAATTCATATGGAAACACAAATGACCAAGAATAGCCAGAGCAATCCTCAGAGAAAAACAAAAAAAAACCCAAAAAACAAAAAACAAAGCAGGTGGTATCACATTACCAGACTTCAAATGTTAAAGCTACAATAATCAAAACAGCTGGGTACTGGTACAGGAACAGGCATATAGACCAATGGAATAGAATTGAGATTCCTGAAGCAAAAACCTCCATTTCTCAATCAACTTATCTTTGACAAAGCCTCCACCACCTACCACTGGGGAGAGGAGAACCTATTCAGTAAATGGTGCCTGAAAACTGGCTGACCACATGCAGAAGACTCAAACAAGACCCCTATCTATTCTCATACACAAAAATTAACTCTAAATGGATCAGGGACTTAAATGTAAAACCTCAAACCATAAGACCCTTACAAAATGCAGGACACACCCTTATGGAAATTGGAACTGGCGTCCAATTCCAGAACAAAACCCAAAACGCACGGGCCATAAGAGATAAGATAGACAAGTGGGACCTCATTAAACTGACAAGCTTCTGCGAAGCCAAAGAAACGATCAAGAGAGCAGGGAGACAGTCCAAAGACTGGGAAAAAGCATTTGCCAACTCCATGTCTGACAAAGGCCTAACATCTTGGATCTACAAGGACCTCAAACATGCTGAAAAGAAAAAGATACCCTCACTTTAAAGACTTCTCTTTCTAAGCAGGCAGAAGAAGTCATTTCAAACTAGTCATTTTTCTTGGCAACAGAGGATAGCAGACTTCAAAAAGACCACTGGTGGAGCACCAGACCACAGATTCATTTTCATGTTTCCAGTTTTACGGCAGACTTCCTCTCGAGGGACATCTTCTTCAACAGATAATTCCGACTCGAAGTGAAAAGAAACATAATTTGTGTGTACTCACTCTACATAAACGTAAACACGTTCAAAATCTTTGCTCCACTACCCTTTAAATGAATGAGCTCACATCACATTGTTTTCTTCCTAAGAATTTACTTTCCAAATTTTATTTCTCATTTTAATTTGCCAATGAGCCCCTGCACCAGAAAGAGAGCCACTACCTTAAGGAGGGCCCCTGCACCTTAGGGAGAGACCCCTTATCTGGAAGATGTCCTGAACCTATGTATAAATCCCACGATGCAAAGAGGAGCCCCTGCACGTAGGGGACATCTCCAGCACCTTAGTAATAGCACTGAGTCTCAAGGAGAACTCCACTACCTCAGAGAGATCCCCTTTACCTAAGATACAGCCATGAACCAAGGGATATCTCAGCAACTGATGATAAACTCCTACAACTGGAGGAGAAACCTGCACTTTTGGAAGAGGCACTGTACCTGGAAAAGCGCCAGACCTGGAAAATATTCCCAAAACATGGGGGAGACCCCATCCATCTGGGTGTAGCACCTCACCTGAGAAAGAACCCCGCACCTGACAAAGAACCATGTACCCGAGAAAGAGCCCTGTACATAAGACAGAGCCTTGCAACTGACAAAGAATCTAGAACCTAATGAATAACCATCTAGGGGAGAGTCCTGCACTTGACGAAGTACTCCTGCACATGAGGGACAGTTCTTCAACCTGAAGAAGTGCCCTGGAATCTGAAGGAGTATAAAGATTCCCAGCAACTCAGGGAGAACTCCTGCACCAAACAGAGTCCTCGTACTTGATGAAGAGTTCCTGCAATGCAGAAAGAGTCTTGAACCTCAGAGACAATCCAATCCTGATGGAGAACTGTTACATTTTAGGGAGAGCCTAATATCTGGGGGGAGAGACCTGCACCTAAGAAAGAACTCCGATACCAAACAAAAAGCCCAGCTTCTGAAAGAGTGCCCCTGCACTTGACAAAGATCCCCTGCACCTGAGTAGAAGCACTGAATCTAAGAGATTCCTCCTCACCTGAGGGAGGGTCTCTGTACCTAAGGAGGAACCCAGTACATGATGAAGAGCCCCTGCACTTGGGGGTGAGCCCTATACCTTTCTACTTAGAGAGCCCCTGTTCCTGGGAAATAGGCCCTGGACTTGGAAAGAGGCCCTCAATCTCAGGGACATCCCAGCACCTGAGGAAGTGTGCCAGACACATGATGGACAGCTACTCCACCCAAGGGAGGACATGACAGATGAGAAAGAGCTCTGCACCTGCAATAGAGCCCTGCAACTCAGACAAAGCCCAGAACCTGATGATGAGCCCAGGAATCTGAGGGAGAACCCGATACTTGACAAGGAACTTCTGTACATGAGAAAAAGCCCCTGCACCTGAGGAAGAGCTCATGCACATGAAGGAAAGCTTCTGCATCTAGTGAAGAGACCCTGCCCCCAGAGGAGCACCCCTGCATCTGAAGAAAACTTCCTGAATCTGAGGATAAGTTCCCACACCTCAGGAGGAGCCATATACCTGAAAATAAACTCCTGCGCCTAAGAAGGGAGAGCCCTAAACCAGAGGGAGAGCCCTGCCTCTGATGGAGATCACAGCACCTGGTGAAGAGCCCCTGCACTTAAGGAAGAGTTTTGCAACTGAGTAAAAGGGCTGAACTGAGAAAGAGCCCTGTACCTACGAGACAGCCCACACATCTGAGACTCCAGCACCTGAGGAAAAGCCCCTGCAGCTGGGGAAGAGCCCTGTACCTGAAGAAGTGCCCCTGCACATGAAGGAGAGTCCCACCATTTGAGGGAGCCACCCTGAATATAAGGGAGAACACTCACCTTATAAAGAGTCCCTGGACCTGAGGGAGAGCCTTGTACCTGAGGGAGAGCCCCTGAACCTGAGGAAGGACTCAGCACCTGATGAAGAACCCCTGAACCTGATGGACTGCACTTGAGGGAGATCCACTGCACATGAGGGAAAGACCCAGTAACTAAGTAAAAAATGCTATAGCTGAGGAAGAACTCTGAACCTGAACAAAGGCTCCTACACCTGATTAGGTGTTCCTGCACATAAAGAAGCTCCTGACCGAAATAAGGGCACTACACTTGAGAACAAACTCCTACACCTGAAAGAGAGGCCCTGCACCTGAGAGAGGTCTCCTACAACTTAGGGAGCGGCCTCTCAACTGGAAGATGCCTTACACAAGTGTAGAAAGCCCAGTATGTGTAGAAAAATCCTTGCCCATGAAGGATATCTCTGATATCTGAGTAATATTGTTGAGTCTGAGGGAGAGCTCTGCAACTCAAGGAGATCTCCTTTACCTAAGGTACAGCCCTTGCACATGAGGGATATTTCAGCAACTGATGACAAGCTCCTGCAACTGGAGCAGAACCCTGTACTTTTGGAAGAGCCCCTGCACCTGAAGAGCCACTGCCCCTGGAGAAGAGATCCTAAACATGGGTAAGAGTCCACCCACCTGTGGGATAGTACCTGCACCTGAGAAAGAACCTTGCAACTGACATCCATGCACCCAAGAAAGCACCCCATACCTCTAATACAGCCCTGCAACTGAAAAGAATCCAGAAGAACCCCTCCCAGGGCAGAGCCCCACATCTGAAAAAGTGGTCCTGCACATGAGGAAGAATCTCACCACAAAAAGTAGTGCCCAAGAATCTGAGAGAGAACCCTGCACTTTATGAAGGGTCCCTGAAACTGAAGAAGAGCGCCTGCACCTGAGAGAGATCCATCACCTCAGAGAGAACTTCTGCACCTGATGAATAGCCCCTGCCATGTAGATACAACCTTGTCCCTGAAGGAAAGTCCCTGCACCTGAGGAAACTGCTGGCACAAAAGAGAGAGCTCCTGAAATTGAGGCAGAGTCCCTGAATGTGGAAGATTCCCTGCAATTAAAGGAGAGTCTCTGCTCCTGAGGGAGAGCCCCACATGTGATGAACAGCCCCGGCACCTAAGGGAGAGTGCTGCACCTGAAAGAGAGCCCATGCTGCTGAGGGAGAACCAACCTCTGGAGGAAGAGGCCTTGGACCTCAGAAAGAGCCCCTGCACCTGAGAAAGAAGCCAGCACCCAAGGAAGAGCCCCTGTACCTGATGATGAGCCCCTGCACTGGGAGACCTCTTCCCCTGAGACAGTGCCCTGTATCTGAAGAAGTCTCTCCACCTGAGGGAGGACCCCTGCATCTAAGGGAGAACTCTGCAACCTATGAAGAGTCCCTGTACCAGACGGAGAGACTTGCCCCTGAGGAATACGCATGCACCAGAAGGAGAGCCCTACATGTCAGACACAGCCCTGCACCTGAGGCAGAGTCCAGCACCTGATAAAGAGTAAGAACTTCACCCCTGAAAGAGAGCCCTGCACCTGAAAAAGACTTCTGCACTTGAGGGAAAGCCTAGAACTTGATGAAGATCTCATGCAGCCGTGGGAGATCTCTGCACCTGAGTAAGAGGTTCAGTCCCTCCCAGCACCCAGTGAAGAGCCCCTGCTTCTGAGAGAAATATCTTGCACCTGAGGGAAAGCCACTGCACTCTGGAGACCCAACTCCTAAGAAGTCCCTGCACCTAAGAGTCCCGCACCTGACTAAGAGCCCTGCACCTGAGAAGAAGCTTCTACACCTAAGGGAAACCCCAGCACCTTATCAAGAGCCCTTGCCCCTAGGGAAATCCCTTCAATTTGGGAGATAGATGCATCTCAGAAAGCACTTGTTCTCCAGAGTCTAGCACCTGGGTAAGAGCCCCTCCACCTGGCCAGGCTAAGTGGCTCAGCTTGTAATCCAAGCACTTTGGGAGGCCAAGGCGAGTGGACTGCCTGGCCCATGGGTTTGAGACCAGCTCGGACAACTTAGCAGGACCATGTCTCTACAGTAAATCAAAAATTAGCTGGGCAAGTTGACGCTGGAGTGACTGTGAGTGTACCCTGGCACTACAGCCTGGTGACAGAGTGAGACTTAGACTCAAAAAAGAAAAAAAAGACCTCCTGGCACCTTAGGGAGAGTTCTGCACCTGAAGGAGAGCCATGAACTTGAGGGAGAGAGCTGCATCTGGGGGAGAGCACCCTCACCTGGTGGAGAGTAATCACACTGAAAAAGAGGCTTGAACCTGAGGAAGAACATGTGCTCTATACTTGAGGATGGGGCCTGCCCCTGAGGACAGCCCAGTCCCCGATGATGAGCTTCTGCACCTTAGGGAGGCCCAAAATCTGAGGAAGAGCCCTGCAACTGACATCAAGCCCAACACTTAATTAAGAGCTCCTGCACCTGAGTAATAGTGCTGACTCTGAGGGAGAACTGCTGAGCCTCAGGGAGATCCCCCTCACCCGACAGAGAGCCCCTACACCAAGAAGGAGCCAGGCACCTGATGAAAAGCCCTTGCACCTGTAGAAGAGCCCTGCACCTTTTGAAGAGTCCCTGTACCTGGGAGTGCCCTGACCCCTGGAGAAGGGCTCTCAAACATGGGAAAGAGCCTCTCAACCCGAAAGACAGCCCTGTACCTGAAAAAGTTCTCAGGAACATCATGAAGAGCCCCTGTACTTGAGAGAGAACACTGCACCCAAGAAAGAGCCATGCACCCAAGACAGAGCCCTGCAACTGAGGAAGAGCCCAGAACCTGATAAAGGGCCCCTGCACCTGTGGAAGAGCTTTGCCCCTGATGAAGAGCTCCTGTACTTGAGGGAGACTCCTGTCCCTGAGAAGGAGTCCAGCATGTGATGAACAGCCCTTACACCTGAGAAAGAGTTCTGTTCTGGAAGAATGCCCCTGCACTAGAACAGCTCTTTCACATGGGTAAAGCTCTGCACCTAAAGAAATGCCCCAGCATGTGAGGGAGACTGGCACCAACTGAGGGAGCCCTCATACATCGGGGGAAAAATCTGGCACCTTAGGAAGAATTCTGAACCTGAAGAACAGTCCCGCCCCTGTTGGACAGCCATGCACCAGATGGAGAGTGCTGTACCTGGGGGAGAGCCCCCACACCTGGTGGACAGTCATTACACTGAAGAAAGAGGCTTGAACCTGAGGGAGAGTCTGTACATTTGAGGAAGTGTCCTGCAGTTAAGAGACACCTCCTGCAAATGAGAGAGCGCACCGCACCTAATAAAGAGTGCTGCCCCCAAAGGAGTACGCTGTACCTGAGAGAGAGCCCTGTGCTGGAGAAAGCCCTCTGCCCATGAGGTGCCCTAAAACCAAAAGAACCCTGCACCCAATTGAGGTGACCATGAGAGACAGCTCCTATATCTGTGGGGGAGAGCTCTGCTAGCGGAGGAAGGTCCCTGAACCTGAAGGAGAGCCCTAAACCTTAGGGAAAGCCTTATACCTGAGTAGACCTATGCACTTGAGTAAGAGTACTGAATGTGTCAGGAAGCTCCTACACCTTAGGAAGAATGCCTGTACCTAAGTGAGATCTTTGCACCTGTGGAGGAGCCCTGAACATGAAGGAGAGTCTTGTACCTGAGGAAATGTTCAGCATTTGGAGGAGGGCCCTGCACCTGAGAAAGACCCCTGCACCTGAAGAGTAGCCCCTTCAGATGTGAGAGAATCCTGCACCTGAGGAACAGCACCCGAACCTGGGGAAGAGACTTGAGTGTGAGGAAGAACTTCTGAACCTGGGAAAGTCTCTGCCCCTTAGTAGAGTTCCTGATTGCAGCAGAGAGCCCCTGACATGGGGGGAGAACACTGCCCCTAAAAAAGTGCCCCTGTTTACGAGAGAGTCTCTCCACCTGAGGGAGAGCCATGCATCTTATGAAGAGCTCCAATATCTGAGGGAGAGCACTGCACTGCAGGGAAAATCCTTGCACCTGAGGGAAAGCCCTGAACCTGAGGAAGAGTCCCAAAACCAAGGGAGGCACCTGCACCTGAAAGAGAGCCCTGTACCTGAGTAAGAGCGCTGATGATGAGGTACAGCTTCTATACCTGAAGATGAGCCCCTATATCTGAGGGAAAGCCCCACACTTGAGGAAGAGTCCTGAATGTGAGAAAGAGTCCAGCATGTGATAAAGAATCTCTGCACCTGCAGAAGGGCTATGCACCAGATGAAAAGCTGCTGCACATAAGACAAAACTCCTGCACCTATATAAGAATGCTGACTGAGGGAGAGCACCTGCACCTGAGAGAGAACCCGAATCTGAGGAAGAGCCAAGTAACTGATGATGAAGCTCTGAACCTGACGAAGAGGGTCTGCATCTAAGTGAGAGCTCCTGCACCTGAGGGACAAAGAACTCCCACATTTAAGGATGAGCCCTGTACCTGATAAAAAGCTTCTGCATTTGAGAGAAAGCTCTTGCACCATAGGGAGGGCTCCTGCACCTGAAAGATGCTTTGCACCTGGGGGGAGAGCCCCTACCACAGAAGAAAAGCCCTCATACTTGATGAAGAGTATATAAGGGAGAGACCTAAACCTGGAGGGAAGATCCCCTGATACTGAGTGAGAGTCCTACACCTGGTGAATAGCTTCCACACATAAGAGATCCTACACCTGAGTAAGAATGCTAATCCTGAGAGACCTACACCTGAGGAAGAGCCCTGCACCAGAGGGAGAGCTCCTGCACCTGAGAAACAGCCCCTGCACCTGAGAGAAAATCCAGCATCTTATGAAAGCTCCTGCTCTTGGAGAAGAGTCTTGAACCTAAGGGAGAATTACACCTGAGGGAGAGTTGGGCATCTGAGGGATAGCCCAGCACCTGAGAGAAAGACTCTGTACCTGAGAAAGACTTCATCTCCTGCATAGGAGAGAGAACCCTGTCCCTGAGTAAGAGTGCTGAACCTGAAGGAGAGCTCCTAAAAATGAGGGAGAGGTTTCCATCTGAGGGAGAACTGCACCTCAGGGAAAGTCCCTGTACCTGAGGGAGAACCTCTATACCTGAGGAGGAGGCACCTCACCTTAGGCTGTATCAGAGGAGCTTCTGCAACTAAGGGAATGTTTCTGCATCTGATGAAGAGATCCCTCACCAGATCAAGAGATCCTGCTCTGTTGGTGAGTTTCTGCATCTCATGAAGAGCTCTTCTATCTCTTCCATTTGATGAGAAGCCTCGGCACCTGATAAAGGGCTCCCACACCTGAAGTAAGACTCTTGAGCCTAAAGCAGAGCTACCATGCCTAATGTAGAGCTCCTCCCTGTGATGAAGAACTCCTGCACCTGATGGAGAGATCCCATAGCTGTTGGGTCAAGAGCAGAGGCACCATGGATTCCGGCTTACCTCCCTCCAGATCCAGGTGCCAATGTCCATTAGAGATCAGAAAGGCAACTTGACTCACCATTAGTACAGGACTTGAGAGGAATTGGGGGCTGTAATCTCACTCTGAGCAGTTGAGCTTGAAACTGTCTGTCCCACATCAGTCACCTGTCAGTGGATATTTAGGACATTAACACATTTTTACCATTAAAACCAATACTATATGAGTACTCTTATGCAAAACGTTTTGTACATATGTCATATTTCTTTCAGAGAAATTTCTAGAAATAAGATTGGATACCACTAAATTTCCCTTCAAAATCTGTCTTATTACTTCACCAATCAATTCATAATAATGATGCTAATGCTGATGACAGCTGTTTTATTTCTTGGCTTCCTATGTGCCAGTCACTATATTATGCACTGCTCATGCAATGTCTTGTTTGATCCTCTTATCAACCCAGTTTGATAAGTTCTAAAATGGTCTCCATTTTAGAGATGAGGGGTGGAGGCACAGGGCACGCACACTATTTGCTTAAAGTGACTAAGCCAATACTAGACCCACACATTATCATCGAGTCTATCCCATTTTTCAAAGAGAACCCACATTTATTCAGGAAGAGAAAGCTTGGGGACAAGGCAGCCAACGGGCTTAGTGATGTTGGCTGCTTCGCTCAGACAGAAAGCCAAACGGAAGCTTTTAGTGGAAAATGTTACCATCTAGCACATTCTTTAAAAAATTTTGATTTTGTGTTGATGTAAAGACTGAAGTTCAAGCTCATAAAAGAGAGCTCCTGCACTGGACAGAGTCCTCCCACTTGATGAAGAGTTCCTGAAAGGAACAAAGAGCCTTGTACCTGAGGGACCGTCCAGTCCCTGATGGCAAATTTTGCATGTTAGCGAGAGCCTACTATCTGGGGGAGAGCCCTGCACTTAAGAAAGAACCCCTGCACCAGACAAAAAGCCCAGCATCTAATAAGCAGCCCATGCATAGGAGAAAGATCTCCTGAACCTGAATAAAAGCATTGATTCCAAGGGATTCCTCCTCACCTGAGGGAGTGTCTCTGCATCAAAGCAGGAGGCCAGAACCTGATGTAGAGCCCCTGCACTCAGGGGATAGCCCTGAACTTTTCAAACAGCCTTTACCCCTGGAGTGCCCCTGCCCCTGGGGAAGAGGCCCTGGACTTTGGAAAGAGACCCTCAAGCTAAGGGACAGCCCTACGCCTAAGGAAGTATGTCAGACACATGATGGAGAGGTAATCCAACTGAGAAAAAACCTGGCACACGAGAAAGAGCCATGACCCTGAGAAATAGCTCTGAACCTGAGTTATAGCCCTGACGCTGAGACAAAGACCAGAACCTGACAATGGTCCCCTGCATCTGAGGGACAGCCCTAAACCTGACAAAGAACTGCTGCATCTGAAGAGAAGTTGTTTCCAAACCTGAGAGACACTGTACCAGAAGAGGCTCTGCACCTTATGAAGGGCCCCTGAACTTGAGGAAGGGCCCTATACCTGAAGACAAACTCCTGTACCTGAGGGAGAGCCCTGCATCAGAGGGAGAGCCCCTGCCCGTGAGGGAGATCACAACACCCAGTGAAGAGCCCCTGCACCCGAGGAAGAGTGCTGCATCTGAGTGTAAGGGTGGAGCCTGTGGGGCAGTCCTGTACCTGCAGGACCACCCCTACACCTGAGAGATACTTCAGCATCTGATGAAGAGCCCCTGCAGCTGAGGAAGAGCCCTGCACCTGAAGAAGTTCCCCTGTACAGGAAGGAGAGTCACACCACATGAGGGAGCTACCCTGAATCCGACAGAGAACATTAACCTTATAAAGAGTCCCTGTACCAGAAGGAGAGTCTTGTAACTGAGGGAAAGTCCCTGAAACTGAGGAAGAGCCAGCACCTGATGAAGAGCCCCTGCACCTGAAGGACAGTTCCTGCACCTGATGAAGAGCCCTGCACCTGAGGGATAGTTCGTGCATCTGAGGGAGAGCCACTGCCCATGAGGGAGATATGCAACACCAGAAGAAAAGTTCCTGCATCTGAGGAAGATCAATGTTCCTGTACCTGAGGAAGAGCAAAAGTTCCTGCACCCGAGAGACCCTGTACCTGAGAGAGGGCTCCTACACGTTAGGGAGAGGCCCCTGATCTGGAATATGCCCTGCACTTGGAGAGAAGTGCAGGCAAAGAAGAGCAGGCAAAGAAGAGCCTCTGCATGAGGGACATCTCCAGCACCTGAGTAATGCTGCTGAGTCTGAGGGAGAGACTTGCACCACAGTGATATCCTCATTATCCAATATACAGCCCTTGCACCAGCAGGATCTCTCAGCAACTGACAAGCTCCTACAATTGGAGAAGGCTGTACTTTTAAAAGAGGCCCTGTGCCTGGAAAAGCCCCTGCCCCAGAGAAGAGCCCCTAAACATGGGGCAGAGCCCATCCACCCGTGAGAGAGTACCTGTATCTGAGAAAGAACCCTGCATGTGACAGCCAACCATGCACTGGAGAAGGACTTCAGATCTGAGATAGAGCCCTGCAACTGACAAAAATCTACAACCCAACATAGCCCCTGTACCTGAGGGAGAGCCCAGCACCTCAATAAGCCCTCTTGTATTTGAGGGACAGGTTTTCCCCCTGAGGAAGCATCCCTGAATCTGAAGGAGAATGCCCACTTTACAAAGAGTCCCAGAACCTGCAAAAGAGCTCCTGCACTGGACAGAGTCCTCGCACTTCATGAAGAATCCCTGCAATGAAGAAAGAGGGACAGTCCAGTCCAGTCCCTGATGGAGAACTGTTGGATGTTAGGGAGGGCCTATTACCTTGGGGGAGAGCCCTGTATCTGAGAAAGAACCCCAGCAGAAAAAAGTAAAGCCCAGCATCTAATACAGAGCCCTCGTACCTGAAAAAGACCTCCTGCACATGAGAAAGAGCACTGAATTTGAGGAACTCCTCCTCACCAAAGGGAGGGTCTCTGAACCTAAGGACGAGCCCTGCACCTGATGAAGAGCCCCTGCACTTGGAGGACAGTGCTGCACCTTTTGAACAGCCTTTGCACCCAAAGAGCCCAAGTCCCTGGACATGGAAAGAGGCCCTCAATCTAAGGGACAGTCTTACACCTGAGGGACATCTCTGGCCCCTGAGTAACAGTATTGAGTCTGAAGGAGAACTACTGCACCTCAGGGAAATACCCTTTACCTAAGATGCAGCCCTTCCACCTGAAGAATATCTCAGCAACTGATGGTCATCTCCTACAACTGGAGGAGAACCTTGATACCTTGATACTGCCTGTATCAAGAAGAGCCCCTGCCCCTGGAGAAGACCTCCTAAATATGCGGGAGGAGCCCATTCACCTTGGGGAGAGTACTTGCACCTAACAAGAACCTGGCACTAGGTAAAGAACAATCCATGTACTGGAGAAAAAGTCCTGTACCTGAGATAGAGCCCTACAGCTGAAAGAGAATCTAGAAACAAATGAAGAAACCCTGCACCTGGGTGAGAGTCCTGCACCTGAAGAAGTGTACCTGCACATGAAAGAGTCATTCCACCTGAGAATGCACTCCTGAATCTGAAGAATACCAAGCTTATAAAGAGTCCCAGAACCTGAGGGAGAGCTCCTGCACCAGATGGAGACTCCACACATTTCAGGAATAGTCCCTGCAATGATAGTCCCTGTGAGACAGTTCAGTCTCAGATGGCGAAGTGTTGCCCATTAGGAGGGGAAATAACATCTGGTAGACAGCCCTGCACCAAAAAAAGAGCTCCTGCACCAGACAAAAGCCCAGCATCTGATAAAGAGCCCCTGAAAAAGAAAAAGATCTCATGTAACTGAGAAAGAGCACTGAATCTGAGGGATTACTCCTCACTTGATGGTGGGTCTCTGCAACCAAGGACAAGCCCAGCACCTGATGAAGAGCCCCTGCTCTTGGGGGAGAACACTGCACCTTTCCAACAGCCTTTGCACCTGGAGAGCCCCTACCTCTGGGGAAGAGCCCCTGCACTTGGGGAAGAGGTCTTCAACCTCAGGTACAGCCCAGCACCTGAGGAAGTGCACCAAACACATGATGGACAACCTATCCATCCGAGGAAGCACACGACACATGAAAAAGAGTCCTGCAACTGAGACAGAGCCCAGAACTTGACAACAAGTCCCTGAATCTGAGGGACAGCCCTGCACTTGGCAAAGAACTTTTATACCTGAGAAAAAGTTGATGCACCTGAGAAAGAGCTCTTGCACATGACGGAGAGCTTCTGCTCTCCCTGTGCCTTAGGAAGAGCCCCCACATCTCAAGGAGACTTCTTGAAACAGAAGTTCCCACACACATGGAAGAACCACTGCACCAGCAGAAGAACCACTGCACCAGAGGAAGAGCCTCTATACCTAATGAAGGAACCCTGCACCTGAGAAAGAGCATGATACCTGAAGACAAACTCCTGCACCTGAGAGACAGCCCTAAACTGGAGGGAGAGCTACTGCACCTGAGGGAGTTCACAGCATTAGTGAAGGGCCCCTGCGCCTAAGGAAGAGTCTTGCACCTGTGTGAAAGTACTGAAACTGAGGGATAGCCCTGCTCCTGCAGGACTTCCCCCACATCTGACAGTGTTTGCAGAAACTCCTGAAGAGCCCCTGCAGGTAAAGAATTCCTGCACCAAAGGAGACCCCCTGTACCTGAGAAAGTGTCCAGCATGTGAGGAAGAGCCCCTATACCTGGAAAAGAGCCCTGTACCTGATAGAGAGGCCTTGCATTCAAGAGTTCCTTCACGTGGGATAGAGTCTTGCACCTGAAGAAATGCCCCCACATGTAAGGGAAACACTTATACCTGAGGGAGCCCCCTGAATCTGAGGAAGAACATGCCAGCTTATGAAGAATTCTGAACCTCAGGGAGAGTCTTGCACCTGTGGCGGGGAGGCTCCACATTGAAGAGGCTTCCACCTGAAGGAGAGTCCCAGCATATAAGAGAGAGCACTGCAGCTAAGGAAAAGTGCTAAACTTGAGGGAGAGCCACTGCACCTAAGGGAGAACCCTGCACCTGACACAGAACAATGTACCTGAGAAAGAGTCCTGTACCTGAGATGAAGCCCTGCAACTGAGAAAAAAATCCAGAAGAGCCTTTGCACCTGGGGCAGAGGTCTGCATCTGAATAAATGCTCCTGCACATGAGGGACAGGTACACCATCTGAGACCATGCCCCTGAATCTGAGAGAGAACCCAGTACCTTATGAATAGTCCCTGCACTGGAGGGAGAGCCCAGTGCATGATGAAGAGCCCCTGCAACAGGGAGAGAAAGCCCCTGCACCTAAGGGAGAGCCGTGCACCTGAAGAAGAGTCTTTGCTGCTCAGAGAGAGACCAGCACCTGAAGAAGAGGCCCAGAACCTGAGAGTCACAATGCCTGGAAGAGAATCCAGGACCTGAGGAAGAGGCCCTGTACCTGATGAAGAGACCCTGCACTGCGAGAAACCCTCTTCCTGAGGAAAGACGCTGTAACTGAAGAAATACTCCTGCACATGAGGGAAAGCCCTTCACCTGAGGACTGTCTCTGCATATAAAGAGAACTCTGCACCCTATAAAGAGTTCATGCATCAGACGGATAGACTTGCCCCTGGAAGAGGCATGCACCAGAGCAAGGGCCCTGAATCTGAGAGCCCTGCACGTGAGGGAAAGCCCTGAACCTGATAAAGATCCTGGCATCTGAAGGAGAACCCTGCACACCAAAGAGACTCTTGCACCTGAGGGACAGCCAAGAAGTTGAAGAAAAGCCCATGTACCTGAAGGAGATTTGTGCACCTGAGAAAGAGGTCCTGCCCCTGAGGGAGTGCCCAGCACCCCATGAGGAACCCCTGCACCAGAGGGAAACATCCTGCGCCTGAGAGAGAGGCACTGCACTTAAGGAGAGACCCAGCTCCTGAGGAGAAGTCCCTGCACCTAAGAGCCCTAGACCTGAAAAAGAGCTCCTACATCCTTAGGAGACAACAGCACCTTATGAAGAGTCCTTGCGCCTGAGGAGTGCCCTGAAATTTGGGAGAGGCCTGCACCTGAGAAAGTCATTGCACCAGAGAAGAGTCCAGCACTTGGTTGAGAGCCTGTGCACCTGAGGGAGAACCACGCACCTGAGGAGAGCCATGCACCTGAGAAAAAGCCCATCCCCTGATGATGAAGCCCTGAACAATAGGGAAAGTCAAACCTGAGCAAGAGCCCAGAACTTAATGAAGGGTCCCTGAACATAAGTAAAGTCTCCTACGTCTGAGTAGCAGTGTTGAATCTTGAGAGAGAAGCACTGCAACTCAGGGAGTTCCTTCTCTCCCTAGAGAGGATTCCTACACCTAAGGAAGAGTCAAGCACCTGATGAAGAGTCCCTGTACCTGGACAAGTGCCTTGAACCGTTTGAAGAGTCTCTACACCTGAAGAGTCCTGGCCTCTGGTTAAGTGCTCCTGAACATAGGAAAGAGCCCTTCAACCTAAAGGACAATGCTGCACCTGAAGAAGTGCCCCGGCACATGACTGAGAACTCCTGCATCTAAGGAAGAAGCCTGCCCCTGAGAAAGAGCCATGAACACAAGAAAGATCCCTGTACCTGAGATATAACCCTGCAACTGAGGCAGAATCCAGAAGAGCCCCTGAACCAAAGGCAAAACCAAGCACCTAATGAAGAGCCATTTACCTGGAGAAGTGTCCTGCACCTTTTCAAGAGCACCTGTACCTGGGAGAGCCCCGGCCCCTGGGGAAGTGCTCCTGACCATGGGAAGGAGAACCACAACCTAAGGTACAGCTTTATACCTGAAGAAGTGTCCTGGCACATCATGGAGACCATCTACACTTGAGGGAGAGCCCTTGAACCTAAGGAAGTACCCTGCCCCTGAGACAGAGTCCACCATGTGATGAAAAGTCCCTACACCTGGGAAAGAACTCTGTGCCTGATGAAGAGCCCCTGCACTGTAAGAGTCCCTAATATAGGGTAGACCCCTGAACCTGAAAAAATGCCCCTGCATATGAGGGCATCTCCCTCCACCCGAGGGAGCCTCCCTGCGTTTGAGGAAGAACCTGGAACCTTATGAAGAATTCTGAACCTCAAGGAGAGTCTTGCACCTGAGGGAGAGCCATGCACCTGGGGGAGAGTTCCCACACCTGGGGGAGAGCCACTACACTGAAGTAAGATGCTTGCACCTAAGCTAGGATCCCAACAATGGAAGAAGAGCCCCATGCACTTAAGAGAAACCGTCTGCCACTGAGAGACCCATGCACCTGAGAACTAAACTGGAGGGAGAGCCCTGCACCTGATGGAAGAACCTTAAATCGGAGCAAGATTTCCACACCTTAGATAGAGCCCTCCACCCAATGAAAAGCCCTAAAACTGAAAGAGGACCCTGCACCTAATTGAGGTGACCGAGAGAGAGCTGCTACATCTGTGGAAGCTGCTACCTGAGGGAGATCCCTGCACCAGAAGGAAAGCTAGAAACCTCAGGGAAAATCCTGCGCCTGAGGAGAGCTCTGCACTTGAGTAAAAATGCTGAATGTGATAGGAGCTCCTTCACCTGAGGGAGAGTTCCTGTACCCAAAATGCTGAATGTGATAGGAGCTCCTACACCTGAGGGAGAGTTCCTGATCCTTGCACCTGAGGAGGAGCCCTGAACATGAAGGAGATTCTTGTACCTGAGGAAAAGTTCAGCATCTGGAGGAGGGCCCTGAATCTGGAGGAGAGCCCCTGCACCTGATGAATAGCACCTGAACGTGGAGAAGTCTTGAGGCTGATGAAGAATTCCAGAACCTGGGAAAGCTCCTACCACTATGGAGAGTCCCTGAATCTAGGTGAGATCCCTACACCTAAAAAAATGTCCCTGTGTATGACAGACTCTCTCCACCTATGGGAGAACCATGTACCTTGTGAAGAGCTCCAGCATCTGAGGGAGAACTACTCACTGCAGGGAAAATCCATGCATCTAAGGGAGGGCCCTGTGCCTGAAAAAGAGTCCTGCCCTCGAGGCAGACACCTGCACCTCAAAGAGAACCCTGTATCTAAGTTACAGCCCTGATGCTGAAGGACAGCCCCTACACCTGAGGATAAGCCCCTCTATCTGAGAGAGATCCCTGCAACTGAGGAAGAGCCCTCAGTGTGAGATGGAGCCCTGTACTTAGGGAGAGCCCTGAACCTGAAAAAGAGTCCAG
This sequence comes from Carlito syrichta, assembly GCF_000164805.1. NCBI lineage: Eukaryota > Metazoa > Chordata > Mammalia > Primates > Tarsiidae > Carlito > Carlito syrichta. The sequence continues at coordinate 85,142 of NW_007247399.1, forward strand.
CACTTGATAAAGACCCTCTGTATCTAAGAGACAGCCCGACATCTGATGAAAAGTTCTTGCACACAAGGCAGAGCTTCTGCTCCTATGTAAGAATGCTTAAATAGAGAGAATGCCTGCAGCTGAGAGACCCTGAATCTGAGGGGGAGCTCAGTACCTGATGAAGCGGCTCTGCACCTAAGTGAGAGCTCCTACACCTGAGGGATGAAGAACTCTTGCACTTAAGGGAGAGCCCTCCACCTAATGAAAAACTCCTGTACTTGAGAAAGCTCCTGCACCTTAGGGAGAGCCCCTGAACATAGAAGATGCCCTACACCTGGGGAAGAGCCCCTGCTACTAAGGGAAAGCCCACACACCTAATGATGAGCCCCTGCACAAGAGAAACTCTGGCATCTTATGAAGAGCTCCTGCTCTTGGGGAACTGCCTTGCACCTGAGGGAATTCCCTACACCCGAGGGAGAGCCCCTGACCTGAGACAGATTCCAGCATATGACAAAGAGCTCCTGCAACTGAGGGAGAACCTGTACCTGGGTAAGAGTGCTGAATCTGAGGCAAAGCTACTATAACTGAGGGAGAGCCCTATACCTTAGGGAGAGCTCTGTACCTAAGAGAGAACACCTGCACCACAGGGAGAGCCCCTGCACCTGAGGGGGTGCTGTCTTTCCTTAGGTAGAGTCCTAGAGCCTAAGGGAGAGCTTCTGCAACTGAGGAAATGTTCCTGCATCTGATGAAGAGATCCCCCATTAGATCAAGAGGTCATACTCTGATGATGAGCTTCTGCACCTCATGAAGAGCTCCTCTACCTGATAAGAAGCCTCTACACCTGATGAATGCCTTCCATAACTGAAGTAAGAATTTTGAGCCTTGGCCAGAGCGGCTGTATCTAATGTAGAACTACTCCCTGTAATAAAGGTCACCTGCAACTATGGGGTCAAGAGCAGAGGCACAAAGATTTAGGCTTACCTTCCTCCAGATCCAGGTATCAATGTCCAACAAAAGGTGTGCTGCAGTGAAGACATGAAAGGCGACTTGAGAACAGGACTCGAGAGGAACTTGGGGCTGTAATCTCACTTCGGGCAGTTGGGCTTGGAACTGCCTGTCACACAGCATCAGTCACCTGTCAGCGAATATTTAGGTCATTGCCACATTTTTGCCATTAAAAACAAGGCTCTGTGAGCACTCTTATACTATAAGTATTGTACATATATCATACTTCCTTCAAAGAGATTTCTAGAAATAAGATTAGATGCCACTAAATTTCCCTTCAAAGCCTGTTTTATTACTTCACCAGTTTGTAATACTGTTGACAATAGCTGTTTTATTTCCCAAGAACTTCCTAAGTGCCAGGCACTGAATTGTGCACTATTCACGCAATGTCATGCTTGATCCTCTCATCAACCCAAGTTTGGTAAGTTCATAAATGATCTCGATTTTATTTTATTTTAAAAAATTTTTTTTTTTTTAAGTTGGAGTCTCACTCTGTCGCCCAGACTGGAGTGCAGTGGCCGCTCCCGGCCACCACAGCCTCGACCTGCTGGGCTCTGGCGATCCTTCCGCCTCAGCCTTCCAGGTAGCTGGAACTACAGGCACGTGCTACCATGCCTGGGCAATTTTTGATTTATGTAGAGATGAGGGCTCGCCAAGTTGCCCAGGCGGGTCTCGAACCCGCGGGCTCAGGCAATCCACTCACCTCAGCCTCCCAAAGGCACGGGATTACAGGCTGAGCCACCGAGCCCGGCGCAATGTGATCTCGATTTTAGAAATGAGGTCCCAGGTAGAGGGCACACAAGTTACTTGCTTAAACAGACTCACTCAACACCAGAACCAGGCATTCTGACCCAGAGAATAGTCCATTCTTTCAGAGAAAACCTGCCTCTACTCAGGAAGGGAGAGCTTGGGGACAAGGCAGCCACTAGGCCTAGTGATGTTGGTCGCTTCACCCAGACAGGAAGTCAACTGGAAGCTTATTGTTGGAAATGTCGCCATCCTGCATCTTCATTAACAAATACTAGTTTTGTGTTGATGTAAACACTATAGTTCAAGGTCTTAAAAGGATCTCACTGCAGCTGTGTCCATGCCTAATTTAATCAGCAGAGTGGTTCTACTGAACCTCTGCTAGGCAACTGGTTGAAGTAATTTTTTTTTTTTTTTTGAGTCAGAGTATCTCTCTGTCGCCCAGGCTGGAGTTTGATGGCACGTTCACGGTCACCCTAGCTTTGACCCACTGTGCTCAGGTGATCCTTCCACCTCAGTCTTCCGAGTAATCAGAACTACAGGGACTCACTACCATGCCCAGCACATTTTTGATATGTTGTAGATACGAGGTCTCACCAAGTTGCCCAGGCTTTATCTCAGACCCCTGGGCTCAGGCAATCCTTTCACCTCAGCCTCCTGAAGTGCTGGAATTACAGGTGTGAGCCACCCCACCTGGCCTGAAGTGATTTTTTTCCCAGGTAAATTAACTGGCTGTCTTGGGTGTCCGTCACGTCAGGCCCAGTGTACCATGAAATGGGATAGTGAATCGATCCAATTCCAGGCCATGCTTAGTGCTGTGCATTCCTAAAAACTAAATCACTTATCAGGTGTGAACATACCATGAGAACTGGGGATCCAGAGGACCCCGTTTCCAGACATGATTGTTGCTATGAACTCTTTGCATGGAGTTCCTCTCTCCCTGGAAGCGAAAGGAGTAAGAAAGATGAAGAAAGAGAGCTGGCGTGCAAGTGGGTGCCTATCCCTCACTGTCGCTAAATGCTCATCACATCCAGTGCATCTAATGGTCTCCTAAGAACACACCATCATGTCTCTTCTTACTTAGAAGGAACTGATTCTGTTCAAGACAGTGGTATTCCCATGGAAGTGTGTGATCTGGTATCACCCACACTTTTGACGAGGAATGGGGACCTTCCTCACTGAACCTCCAGCCTGGTCTCATATGCATGTGCACACATACATACATGCATGGAACACAACCAAGCTATTTGGAGAGTAGTAGTGGTGCTTAAACATCACTCAAGTTGTAGTGAGGTTCCTTGCAGGGACATACTGTGGGGTTGGAAGAGATATTTAAAGTCATTGGAAGTGGGGTGGAGGCAAGGTATGACCCCTGGGTGAGGGAAAGAACAAGAGGTGGCTGACTGACCTACACTGGGGTCAGGGCTGTGTTTTAAAGCATGGTATGCAGGCATGGGCCCCAGTTTCCTACCCATGGCACCCACCCTCCCCAATGCATGCCAACTTCATGTTGAGCAGTTAGCTGTTTGGAGGATGGCCAGGTCATTCCTCTTCCTGATGAGGAATTTCCCTCCTGTGTTGTACACACACTCACATATGTTCACATACAGGCTTACACATGCTCATACATAGGTGTAATATGCTCATACAGGCTCACGCAAAGGCACATACTCACACAGCCTCACACATAGGCACCCACAAAAGCTCACAATGCTCACAAACAGGCTCAGACAAGCTCACACATAGGCACACAATCATACAGTCTTACACACAGGTTCACACATAGGTTCCCACATAGGCTCATATATGCTCACATAGCTTCACACACACACTCATACATAGGGACATGCTTACTCACAGTCTCACACATGCTAACACACAGACTCACATTCAGGCTCACATACACACTCACTGCACCACCCACCACTACCTGCCACACAGACACCCCCACGAGGGCACCTGACGATCCCCCAAGGTCTCAAGGCTAATATACCCAGAAAGGTACCTGAGAATGATGGTCAACTGTTAGAGGTCAGTCACAAATGCCCATCTCCAGTGATCCTGTGCCTCAGCTTCCCAGTCACCATGAATCTGGGGTAAGGAGGCCTGCTGTGCCAGCGGCTCACAGGGATCCCTGGACACCTGGGGCTCTGTGTATGGTGTGACAGGAACGTGGGTTGCCAGCAGCCAGGAGACCTTAAGCAAGGCAGTACTGCCTTGCATGCTGTGACAATAAAAAGTGACCCTCACTGTTGTAGCTTGGAAAAGAGAGCTGGGAGGGAAGGAAGAGAGAGAGAGCAGGTGGGGAAGAAAAAAAATATGGGAGAGGGAGAAAAAGAGGAAGAGAGGGAGACAGGAAGAGAGGGGGAGAGAGAGAGAGAGAGAGAGAGAGAGAGAGAACAAATCATAGAGAACATATGAAAGAGAGAAACAGGGAGTGAAGGGGAGAGAGAGCTACAGCCTCTCAGGGCCACACCCCTGTCACAGATGGTGCCACCCTGGAAGGATGCCCCATGCTGAGCACTCATGTCTGTGTGCCAAGATGGAGAACACAGCCTATGATCTAACTGTATCCCCTTGAAATGCAAGGCATCCTTGGGGTCTCCTAGAATGTTCTATATGGACTTTGAGTCACTAAACAGACTTCCTTTTTGGGGGACAGTAGCCAAGTCTGGGTGAAACGTGGGTTCCCAACAGCCAGGAGACCTTAAGCAAATCCACGGAGCTATCAGGTCCTTTACTCTCGATGGGTAGTAAGTGGCAGGACTTGTCTCAACTTCAGTGTGTTCCAAAATGTGACCTGGATACCCCAGAGTGCACTGGACACATAAAAGTCCTGGGTACTCAGGGAGGAAGCCCGATTAACTCCAAAGAGCACTGTCCTTTGCTGGTTGTGGGGCTACAGCCATTGCTGCTCAGCTGATGCATCTGTGAGTTGGCTCTCCAGAGTCCACATATGAATCCAGCTTTCCTGGACTAGCCCAACACACAGACATGCACATACTCACATATATTTCCAGGCAAGGTGTACACATGCATATGGACCTGTGGGCACACACGTACTCATACACATGCATGGGCATACACACAGAGATGAAAACAACTTGGGACTCAGGAGGAATCTTCCTCTCCTGCTGTTGCTGTGTTGTGTGTGATGCGAGGCATTGGAGAGAATAGCTTCTTCAGCCGGCAGACCCTGCCCTCATTGCAGGCGTGTCAAGGATGGCACAATGGCCACGTGCCACACAGTCTGGTGGCTGGCAGGGATGGGGGTGAGGTTCCCACCTCTCTTCCCTCTGGGAGGTCACCTACTGTGAACATTCACTCTGGGATGACTGTAGCTGAAGGCATTCTCCAGTATTCTGCCAGGATATGAACGCTAGATATGAACGCTAGCATGATGCCACTCAGGAATTCCACACATGGAAAAAGAGACAATTCTAGTCACTGGGCTCTGGGTTCAACTAACACAGGGTCAGCAGATCAGAGTTGAATTACCACAGTGTCCAGTGATCAATGAGAAATGAATCGTATCTTCTTTCCAGGGCTTAAGATGTGTACATGTCACTACAGAAGGAAGCAGCTCTTTAGTTGATGGCTACAACACAGATTAAGGTCAAGAGGCACTAGATACCATACCTTCTAGTGAGGAATCATCACACAATCCTGCGTGTCCTCTGCTTCTGAATTCCTAATCCTCCTACCAACAACTAACCAGCTCTCCAGGCTGGTACTAGGTCTACAAAGGGTTTGTTCTTCTTGAAGCAAAGAACTGCAGAAATACAGTGAGAATCAGTCTTTACAGGTTAAACTGTGTCACACCCAACTTGTGGAGAGCATCGAGGGTCTTTTTATTAGACTCCAATTTTGTTGTAATGACTATTACTTGAATAAATGGGCAACCAACAAGGCTTAGAGAACACAGATATGTTTCAGTTTTTTCTATGGTAGCGGTATTTGACCTGTATTCTAGCCATGAGTTTCATTCAACACGTCGGAGACTTGGTTCTTCCAGTGCTCATGCATTATATGCAAAGCACTATAGCATGAAAGTCACTTACAAAGCTGTGAAAACTCTCTGAAAACAAGAAGCTCCCAGAACACAAAACCTCAACCAGGAGGTATGTATTGTTTTAGTTAGCTACATCCTCTGGATAGTGTAAGGTTGGCTGTTTTTAATATGAAGAAACTGGTTCCCGCCTATAATTTGCAACACAAACTGTTCTAAAGTGTTTCATGTACAAATTCTTGCCTTCTTCTGAACTGGGTTTAGTTTATGTGTGAGGGACATGGTCATCGTTTTGAATATAATCACACTGAGCTATGATATGGGAGGCCCTTAGGGACTAAGATGTGCATTCAGCTGCTTTTGGCACTAATCCCCCCCCCCCGAAACAGGGTATCTGGAGCTTCACAGTCTGCTCAAATTTCTGTCTTCCCTATTACTGTCACTTCTTCCTTCTTAACCCGTTTCCTCTAGAAGTCTGTTTCTCTCCCTTAAGTTCAATCTGCAGTAGATCTGGAAACCAAACATGCAGAAATGCCGTGATCTCTGCAGGTGTCCTCAGGCCCAACCGGAATGGTCAGAATTGCAGGTCACCACAATGGCAGGGCATCCAGACTTCCTGTCCAGCAGGCAGCCTTTGCCAAAGAGTTCTCATCCTGTAAGCAGGGACCTTGGCCCCAGGTACTAAGCGGCACTCATTATCAGGGCTGACAGAAGCCCATGCCGGGGTGCAGTGAGGGGTTGGCTTCAAGATTCCCTTAGTTCTGAAATACTTTGTGAGTATGTGTGCAAACATACACATTACACCACTTACATACAGGTATACTCAGCAGGAGGGCACAGACTCACTGGACCCCACACTATGCATGCTGGTGCCTAGGTTATTGAGATAGGAAGATATAATTCTGCAGCAGTGAAGTCATGGACATTTTCAAATAGAGTTGAGAGTGAATACCCAATTACCCCTTACTCTTATGATTCCTGCAAAGTCCTATACCCTTGGAGGCCAGGAAACACCGTCGCTGTGGAGGATGGTGCCAAAAAGGAAAGGACTGGGTTCTAGCAATGGCCACTGATCACACTGGCCTGGGGAAGGAGTGAGGCCATTTCTAGCGTGATGTCTCCTTAATCTTCTGATATGTAAACTCAAGAGTGGTCGCTGGTCCTTCTTTAGGGGACTTTTGCTGGATGTGACTGGAGGCTGTCATCAGTGGTGTGCCAAATAATAGAGCATTTGCGGACAGAAAGGCATAGTACCAACACAGTCTTACTTTTTTTTTTTTTTTTGCCACACCATAATCCTCTACTGATTTATGTTGAGACACACTGCTATCCCAAGCAGGCAGGTGTGCAGCCATTCTCAGTGCCCTTGTTCAGCTGCCAGCAATGAACAGGGACCCATGCCTCATTGTGCCAAGCAGTCTATGTGTCACCCACATCAGCTTCCCAGAAGTCAGACACAAATTCACTGTCGGAGACCCACTCCGACCTTGGAGGGAAGGGTTAGGACCCGCACTGGAGAATCAGGAGACAGCGAGAAGAGACCACTCGGAGGCAGTTCTTCTGGGAACAGTCTGATCAGGACTGAAGCCAATTTTATTCAAATCTTTTCCAACTTATATACCATTTTCTATACTCTCCAGCAGTGTGATAATTATTTACTGGGGGCGTACAAATTCCATGATGTATATTGAGGTTTACAAATTATGCATCACAAGACCATCACAAGACTTGCAAGTTCCAAGCAGACAATTCGAACTCCATGATGCCTGACGTGCTTCACAAAACTCACATCAAGGTCACAGGTGCACAATTTCAATTGTTCAAAATGTCTTCCATAGTGTTCAATGAATCATTCATATTATACTCTTTGTTCTAAACCCTGATTAATACAAAAACTTTCTAAGTTAACTCTAGGTTCAATCCAAGTTCACTGACGCCTAATATTTTTTAAAGGTTGATATTATCAACTTAACACTATAATCTATAAGTTTACTTAAATGACTTAATTTTTATTTATTCCATTAACCTATTATGACTCAACATAGTGCCCTGTAATTCTATAACAATTAATTCAAATCTTATTCCTTACCATGACTTATATGAGTTTCATAAACCTAAACTTTAATTTTTATATGATCTAGTGATTGGACTTTAACCCAAAACTTAAATCTTTTTTCCTAGTACATTAATACATGGCTACGTGTAAAATTTCCTATTGTCATATTAGAAGCAAAAACAGCACCGTTGGGAAAATTTCGGTATACTAATCAAAGGATCTTAAAATTGGCCTACAGGAACAGGAACTAAAGTCATAATCTGAGAAAAGGAAACTTAAAAGCTTAAACAAAACTTAAAAGTTTTCTATGAATGCTTATTACTGTTACATCTTTTTGATGGAAATTGTATTGTCTTAAATGTATGTTTTATTCAAACAAGTCTATTCTAAAAATCAAATAGTAGCTGTCACACTCTTGGATAATGGGCTGCACGGTTACCATGACAATGACCTCGGGCTGAAGCAAACGGAGTTTCGGCATGTAAGGAAACTAGAAAAGCGGTCCTGCCTGGCTAGAGGCAGGGCAATAAAACTATTATGGTAATTTAGTTTCTAATCTTAATCCTAGGAGAAACTGCCTTTGGGAACAAGAGCTGACTAACCAGTCTACCAGGAAATAGAAGTAAAAAATATCTAGAAAGAAGTATAACTTAGAAGGACAGAGAAAAATAATTCTGCTATGCACTTTCCATCAGGCATATTTATATTTACTTATAAGTTTTACTGCCATGTATGCACACTGGTCACTAATCACACGCCAATATTATAGGTATAACTGATATCCTATGTCAGAGGCGATCCTCCAGATGGGCCTTTACAGGCCTCAGCCATGTAGCTATAGATGTTGGCTCCCAACAATTCACATCAAGCAACAAGCAGTGATAACAAATCATAGTGATTAACAAAAAAAGGAATAACTATTTTCAAAATCCTATGTCCTAAGGTCTGAATGAAAGTTAAGAAATTTACTCATATACAAGAATATTCTTATAAAAAATAAGGAAAGCTAACAAATATACAAGCTTCATTGAAATACAAAACCTTTTTTTTTTTTTTTTTTATGAGTTGGAGTCTCATTCTGTCGCCCAGGCTGGAGTGCAGTGGCATGCTCACGGCCACCCCAGCATTGACTCACTGGGCTCAGGTGATCCTTCTATCTCAGCCTTCCAAGTGCCGGAACTACAGGCATGCACTACCACACCCGGCTAATTTTTTTGATTTATTGTAGATACGAGGTCTCGCCAAGTTGCCCAGGTTGTTCTCGTACCTGTGGATTTAGGCAATCCTCTCACCACCAACCCAGCCCAAAAACTTTTTTAGCTTCTTTTCAGAACATTTTCATTTCAGATATCATTTACTGTGCAACTCTTATGTTCCAGTGGACATATCATATAAGATACTGAGGTTTCATTCATCTATTAAACAATGTCCTTGAAAACGATTTTTTTTATTTAGAAGGCTACTTAGCTTTCTGGCCATGCCTATAATTTCAGCACTTTGGGAGGCAGAGGCAGGAGGATCGCTTGAGCCTAGGAGTTTGAGACCAGCCAAGGCAATACAGCAAGACGTCACTGCTACAAAAATAAAAATAAAAAATTAGTGAGATGTGGAGGCAGGCCTCTGTAGCCCCACTTACTCAGGAGACTGAGGCAGAAGGATCACATGAGCCTAGGAGGTCAAGGCTGTGGTGAGCCATGATCATTCCACTGTCCTCCAGCCTGGGCAGCAAAGAGAGAGAGATCCTGACTCAAAAAAAAGAAAGAAAAGAAAAGAAAAAGAAAAGAAAGAAGGCCAGGCGCAGTGGTTCAAGCCTGTAATCCCAGCACTTTGAGAGGCCAAGGTGAGAGGATTGCCTGAGCTCTGTGGGTTCAAGACCAGCCTCGGCAACATCTCTACAATCAAATGAAAAAAATTAGCCGGGCATGGTAGTGCACGCCTGTAGTTTTAGCAACCTGGAAAGCTAAGGGGGAAGGCTTGCCTGGTCCAGCAAGTTGACGCTGGGGTGACCGTAAGCTTGACACTGCACTCCAGCCTGGGTGATGGAGTGAGACTCCATCTCAAAAAAAAAAAGAAAATGGTTTCTTTTATATACTTTCTTTTTATAGGCTTCTAAGTAGGAAATTTACAGAATCTTATCTTTTAGGATCTGCAACATCTTAGCATAGTTACTTCTATTCATTTCTAAAACACAATTTGCTCTAAGAGAGGTGAAATTTTACCTGTGTTAGATAAGGCTACAAGCAATGGGAAAAGTAGTCTTCGTACAAATTGATGCAGAAGCTGTTTCTTTATGGTATATGGATTCTTCAACTTTTGACAGAATCTACATTTTAAACAAAAAATGAATGACATGTTAAGAGATCTAACCATTTAAAGCCAGTTTCTACTTCTCATATATAAAGAAGACATGGAAAACTTAAACATAACCAACAAAAGAAAAACACCTCCAGAGCTGACTTTTTTATTTTCCATCTACATTATTTCCTCTTACTTAGGCAAGCATCATCTACAAAAAATTCAAAATCAGGTAGAGCTCAAATTAAAATTCCTAACCTTGGGCAACCCCTTCAGGTTCCCTCCCACTGTGGGAGCTTTTCTCTCCTCTCGATAAATCCTGCTTTAAGAAAAAGAAAAGAAAAAAAAATCCTAGACTGGACAATGGGTGAACACAGGACAGTGGAACATCCAGGTGTAAGAAACAGAATTGAACCTACACTAGTGATTTATAATCTGTAGAACCATACACTTAGCCATCCATGAAGGAAGAAAAAACTCTAAGTTTTATTTCTTCGTTAAAAAATTATTTTTAGATAATAAAAGTCACATGCTTCAAAATTGGTAAGATAAAAAAAATAGATATAATCTGGGCACTTTGGGAGGCCGAGGCAAAATAATGGCTTAAGTCTAAGAATTCAAGACTAGCCTAGGTAGCATAACAAGAAACCATGTTTTAAAAAATTACCTGGGAGACCGCTATTCTTGTCCCTTCATCTCAGGGAAAAGTCAGCAGTATGAATAAATAGGAGCACATACTGACAGAGACGGGTTTAATGTTATATTTTCAAGAGTGGGTTACATCTTTAAATGCAGACATCTAAAGAAACATATGAGGGGGAGACAGGAGTTAACTTAAAAAACCCTCCTGCAAATATTATATTTTTAGAAAGTTCATTTTGGAGAAGTGTATAAGTAAAAAGTCTCCCTGCTTTCCTGTCCCCTACCACCATGTTCCCCTCTAGAGGGAAACTTATAGTATCTATTTTTGAAGTGTTTCAATACTTTTGAAGTATTTCAATACTTCAAAAAGCCTAACAGAAAGTGTACTATTGTCTGCCTTTTGATTGAACGTATATTAACCCAGTGTTGTATTTTATTTCACTCATAGAAAAACCCAATTGGCTATTTTTCATAACTTTGACAAATTAAAAACAAAAGGAGAAAAGAAATTACGATTGGAAAAAGTAAAAAGAGGCTTTAGAAATGAAAATATTTAGAGTCCTAATGCAAGCTACTTAAAGTCCAGCTTACTATAACATATTATTGCTATCCACTACAACTTTCATTTCACAGGACCCACTGAAAACTTTAAGCACAGGAGTCATTTGTGATTGATCACACAAAGGGGATCTTTACTTTTTAAAAGTTTTTCCTCTAGGTTCCACTTTAAAAAGGCAGGAAGAGACACACAGGGACAGTATCACATTTCTTTTCATAGAAAATGGGAATCTTCCTTGTCACAAAGGGTGAGTATTAATTAAATAGAACTCAGATGAACTAAAAATTTCCCATCTTTGGTCATCTTCAAAAGCTATCTATAAGCAAAAGACTACTTTACTGGGGCACTGTGGGACTGCGGCACTGTGGGACTGTAACCCACAGGGAGTGTCTACTGGAGAGACTAAAGGCCTGGCACTGAGGATCCAGCACAATGGAGACACTGAATGAGAAATGAGCAACTGGGAAGCCCTGACTGCCACTCTCCATGCTAGCCCCAAACAGAGCTGACCACAGTAAAGTCTGTCGCCACTTTAAAATCTGACTCTATTACAGCACTCACGACTTTATCCTTATTAGCTAATACCTCTTCCTTAGAGACTGCAAACTCATCAAGGGGAGAGATTGTCTCATTCCTAGCTGGTGACCTCAGTACATCATCTGTACATTGAGATTAATATTAGCAGCCACCTCATCAACACTGAGATGATGGATCCAGATAATCCATGCCAAGTGCTTAAATCTGTGCCAGATCAAGCAGTAAATATTCCTCTTTTGCTCCCAGGCCATATAGTAAGTTCTGAATAATAGAAGCTGCTACCGTGAGTATTAAGGAATTGATGCAGAACAGCTACCTACTAAATGAGCGAAATTCAGAGTTTGGGGTGAGAACACCTGTATCTAGACCTCACTGCCTAAATCTGTGAATAGTCTGGAATTTGTTAACACACTGGGAGAGCACTATTTCTGTCCTTTCAGCCCAGGGAAAAGTCAGCAGAATGAATGAACAGGAAGCACATTTTTGACAGAGATGGGTTTAATGTTGTTTTTTCAAGAGTGGGTTAAATCTTTAAAGAAAGACATCTTCTGAAACAAGAGGGGGAGGCAAGAGTTAACTAAAAAAATCCTTCCGCAAATATAATATTTTTAGAAAACGCATTTAAACTTCAAGAGCACCACTAACACTAAAACTTCGAATGCTCACGAGGTCAGTCAGGATCCCACACCTGCATTCGTCCCCTTACCACTGGTCACAGATGTCTGAGAGGCGACACTGGAAGGCAGGGCTCAGGAAAGAGGGAGAAGGGAGTGAAGCGGGCTTAAGGGGGGTGGAGGAAGGTGGTAGGTACCTAGCGGTCTGGAGTCTCCTCCGCCATCCATCGCTCAGAAGCTGTGTGGCCTTGGACACGTCCCCTTTCTGGGCCTCACTGGGGGACGGGGCTGTCCCGACGGCTCCACGAGATGCACAACCCGCCCTTGAGAGACGGTCTGCGAGGCGGCGACGGTGCCGCGGGCTACATCCAACGCCCAGCGGCACCCCTCGTGGGAGCTCCAGGCCACTTACCGCCGGCACAACCCCGCGGCATCAGCCGCAGTTCACCAGCGCCTCCGGTGGCCGCCATCTTAGTCCGAGGGGCCGCAGGCTGTTCACCGAGAAAAAAAGAAAACAAAACCTGCGCAGGCGCAAGGCAGGCTGACCGCCGTTGGGGGGGGGGGGGGGGAACTCTGGGAAGAGCGCACCCTACTGGCCGCGCTGACGCAGTGGCGGAGGAGCGCCACTTGTACCCGGCAATTTCCAACCTGCTGCATCGGCCTGAAGCAGTGAGGCACCGAGCGACAGGGAAACCCTCGCTACCTTCGCGTCTTCGGGGAGACACCAACGACTCCTAACGCATGCCCGGAGCCGTGCTGTGCTTTTCCTGCCTGCTGGGTGCTTCCCTGGCGCTGGTCCTGCCGTTAGAGGATTGCCTGAGCCCAGGGGTTCGAGACCAGCCTGGGCAAATGGGTGAGGCCTCGGCTCTTCAATTTAAAAAAAAAAAAGACAAAAACATAAAAACTAGACTGGCTTGGTAGCGCCCGCCTGTAGTTTCAACTACTTAGAAGGCTGGGGCTGAAGGATCGCCTGAACCCGGTAGGTCGAGGCTGTGGTGGACATGAGCATGCCACTGTACTACAGCCTGGGAGATAGAGTGATACGCCAACTCAAAAAAAAACCAAAACCCAAACAAAACAAAACAAAACTCTTCCCTCCAGTCTGTGCAATATATATAAAAAAAAATTAGTCGGGTGTGGAGAGGTGCACCTGTAGTCTTCCTACTTTAGTGACTGAGGCTAGAGGATGGCTTGAGCCCAGGAGCTCCAGGCTACAATGCGCTGTGGTCGCACCGCTGCACACTCCAGCCTGAGCAGCAGAGCAAAGTCCTTTCCCCTCTTCCCAACCTCCCTCCCCCCAAAAAATTATTTTCCCATCTGGGCTCTGTGGCTCATGCCTGCAGTCCCAGTACTTTGAGAGGCTGAGGTAGGAGGACAGCTGGGGGTCAGGAGGACCTGGACAACACAGGAAGGAAATCCCAGGATGAGATGTTACAAATGTGACAAAGAAACTTACTGATAACAGCAAGAGCAACTGGTTTGCCAGCTGTAAAACATTTGCAGTAAACAAAAAGCAGTTAATCCTTTGGTGCTAGTTAACTAATGCTGTTTACTAATCAAATCTTAAAGAAACCAAACACCATAATCAACCGACTTTTCAGGAATCTCTGGAAATTTTCTTTTGGAGACTTTCCCCAAAGACAATTCCTGGCACACTAAACCCTAACATCCCTCCTATAAAAACAACACTGTAGCCCCTGCCTCTTTGCAGATAGCAAACATTCTCTCTGCTGTTTAGCCCATTGTGCCCTTCACAATATATCTTCACTTTAATAAATCTGCCTTTCTGAGGGGTGAGAATGGACAGACTTGTCTTGTTCCTGTTTTCAGGGAAAATGTTTCCAGTTTCTGTCCATTTAGCAATATGTTTCTGTCCATTTAGCAATATGTTAGCTGTGGGTTTTTCATATATGGCACTTACTATTGTAGTGGCCGAAAGTTTAATCCGAGAGACCACCAAGAGCCAATTCCGATGAAAGTTCAAGAAGGTCTTTATTTGCAAGCTCGAGCCTGGACCTCTGTTGACAACCGATGCAGCAGAATACACCCAGAGGCCCTGACTTCCTTAAGCAGACAGCTTTTATGTTTTTACACAAAGGGAGGAGGAGTTTGGGGGGACTTTCTAGTCTTGTTACCATTTAATTGGGTAGTAACCTCTGGGGGTCAGCTTAATCGTGGAGGATTGGCTAGCTTGATTCAGGCTGACCTTGGCCCACTAGCTGGGGAAGTTGCAGAGACATTTGGAAACTTTAGCTGATTTTCCCCTGGCACCTGACTGGTTGTTGCTAAGGGGAAAGTGGGTCAAGGGAAGGGGTTGAAGCTTGAACTGGAGCTTTGCAGTTTTTCCCATAACTGAAACTTTAAACAGCTACAGGTTATGTTTTAAAGCAGAAAACTAAAATGGCTGTGCTATTGTCCACAAGCCGATTACATATTTATTGGGCGCATGCTCTTAACCTAAGTTTATGGTATACTCTATTATGGTTCTAATCATGAAAAGACTTCCTAGATCACGCCATCCTGTTCTAGGGTCGTCATATAACCTGATTCCCCACGTTTTCCTGACCGTCCAGTCTGTAACTCGGTGCCCCGCCGGGGTGAAGTTTATCATGAAAGGGTTACGGTAGGAGAGAGAGGGTGTCACAAACATACCCTGAATCTGACAGGGCCCCTTCTTATAACCTGAGGGGTTTCTTTTTATAGTGATTAAGTCATTGGTTTTGGCAGGGACCCAAGGTACAGTGCCTGTGGAGACACAGGCCCATGTTGGGCAATAATATTGGCCGGGGTCTGCACATGCCTCGTTCTGGTCATGGCTGGGGCATGCATAAAACTGATACTGCTTGTTATAGACTAGCTTTGAAATTACTTTGGTTACCGCGCCAGCCCAGTCAGAGTATTGGTACATTTCCTTTAGGTCACAGGTGAGGGTTGGGAACCAAGTGTTGAGGGGAGCGAGGTTGGAAGCTTGAAAAATTATTCTGTTGATTCCTGAACTGAGGGTTAACAAATGCCATGTTAAGTTTAGAGGTTGGTGAGGATTAGGGACTGCCCAAAGGAATCCCATCCCCGTCACGAAGAAGCAGAAGGAGAAGAAGTGCAACACAGTCTTAGCTTTAGAGGATTGTCCTTGCCCAGTCGGCTGCTCCATTCAGGTGTGTAGTCTTTCAGCATAGCAGGGGTGTCAGCAAATTTGACATGGGTGTGGTATATCCAAGACGCGATACCTTCCACCTTGAAGGCAGTGGGGATGAACAGGATCACAAAGTATGGTCCTTTGCATCGCGGCTGCAGAGTCTCGTGCTGATGTTGCTGGACATATACCCAGTCCCCCGGTTGGTAGTTGTGGGGAGTCAGTGGTGGTCCAGTCTCATAAAGGGCTTTCAGTCTGGGCCACACATGCTCGTGGACCCTTTGCAGAGTTTGGAGGGGAAAAAGGAGTTTTTGATCATCTATATCTATTAATAGTTCTGTTCTTAAGTTAGGTATGACTGGTGGAGGCATGCCAAACATGATTTCAAAAGGAGAAACCCTAGCTTATAGGGTGAGTTGTGCACCCTATATAGCACAAAGGGAAGGAGAGTCACCCAGTCCCTACCAGTCTCCTGAACTAATTTAGTTAAGGTATTTTTTAGGATTCTATTCATTCTTTCTACCTGTCCTGAGCTCTGGGGCTTGTATGCACAATGCAATTTCCAATCCACCCCCAGGGCCTAAGCTACTCCCTGTATTACCTAAGAGATGAAGCTGGGGCTGTTGTCCGACCCGATCTGGACCAGGAAGCCATACCTGGGCATCAGATCTTCCAGGAGTTTCTTGGCCATCACCTGTACGGTTTCATTCTTGGTGGGGAATGCCTCCGTCCACCCTGAAAAGGTGTCTATAAACACTAGTAAGTACTTGTATCCGTACTTTTCTGGTCTCACCTCAGTGAAGTCCACTTCCCAGTACGCTCCTGGCCAGTTTCCTCAAAGTCTGGTCCCTGGGTTTTGTTTGGGATTGGTTGCGTTGACAACCTGACAAGCCTGACATTGATTTACAATTTGTCCGATCATTTGTCGACCGTTGGGCATAACCATGTTTGCATGGCATATTAATTCTTCCATTTTTCTGGTTCAGGTCTTCCCATATTCTGTGAACCTGAGCCAGGATGTCCTGGCAGTAGTGCAGGGGGCCTTCCCTGTCCGGGTCAGGTAGCAGGATGGCTGAATTCAGAGTAGCCGGAGCCTGAAACAAGATTCTGGCTGGGTTTAAAAGGAGACTTTGATAATGAGTTAGCTGGGCATGACTTATCCATCTGTCGGGTGGTTGTTTTAGAACTCCCTCCACAGCATGAGGAGTGGTGACATGAAGTTCTTTTCCCATGGCGATTTTGTCAGCGTCCTTGACCATAGTGGCAACTGCCATGATGATCCATCGGCATGGGGGCCACCTGGCAGTCACGGAGTCTAACTTCTTTGACAGGTATGCCACTGGTCTCTTCCATGGCCCTATTTGCTGCAACAGCACTCCTTTGGCTATTCCCTTAGACTCATCAACAAACAAGAAAAAGGGTTTAGTCAGATCTGGCAGTCCCAAAGCTGGGACTGACACCAGGGCTTGTTTGAGAGTTTTGAAAGATCTGTTCATGTCCTCTGTCCATATGAGGTCGGATTTATTTTTGGTGGCCTCATATAATGGCCGGGAGAGCTCAACAAACCCAGGAATCCATAGGTGGCAGAAGCCAGCCGATCCTAAGAACTCACGTACCTGTTGTACATTCTGTGGTTGTGGAATTCTCAGTACCGTCTCCTTCCGGGTGTCTGATAGCCATCTCTGCCCGTCTTTCAGTTTGTAGCCCAGGTAACTTACTTCAGTTTTGCAGATCTAAGCTTTTTTGGCCGAGGCTCGATAACCCAGAGCACCTAGTGTTTGCAGCAAATCTCTGGTGCCTTGCAGGCACGCGTCCCAATTTTCTGCAGCTAGCAGAATATTATCCATGTACTGCAACAGGGTTAGGGTGGGGTGTGTGTTACGGAACTCACCCAGGTCTTCATGTAAGGCTTCATCAAAGATGGTGGGAGAGTTTTTGAATCCTTGGGGAAGCCGGGTCCAGGTGAGTTGCCCACTGATTCCTCTTTCCGGGTCCAGCCACTCAAAGGCGAAGATGTCCTGACTCCATGGGGCCAACAGTAAGCTGAAAAAGGTGTCTTCTAAATCCAATACCGTGTACCAAAACTTGCCTGGGGCCAGGCCGGTGAGGAGGGTATAAGGGTTAGGGACCGTGGGGTGTATGTTTATCACCCAGCGGTTTACTTCCCATAAGTCCTGAACAGGCCAGTAGTCACTTGAATTGGGCTTTTGCACTGGCAGCAAGGGTGTGTTCCAGGCAGACTGACAAGGCCGCAATATTCCCTCATCCAGCAGCCGCCATATGTGGGTGTTATCCCATTTTGTTGCTGCCACAGGGATTGGATACTGCCAGACCCGGGCTGGGTCTGCTCCAGGCTTTAGTTCCACAAACACTGCTGACCTGTGTTTAGCCAACCCTATTCCTCCAGTTTCTACCCAGGCTAGGGGAATTTCCCGAAGCCAGTCCTGAATGTCCAATTCCATCTCTGGGTCAGGGGCCTGACACAGCCTGTATTCATCTTCTAATTTTACAGTTAGAATCTGCAGGGGGCGCCCAACTGAATCTGTTACTGTCACCCCGTCTGGCCAAAAGCTGAGGTTTGCTTTCACTTTGGTTAACAGATCTCTCCCAAACAAAGGGTATGTGCAATCGGGAAGAACTAAGAACTCATGGGCGACCGTACCAGTGCTTAAATTTACTGTTCTCTTAGTGGTCCACTGTGCCAGTCTTATCTCATTAGCTCCTTGAACCCATGATATTTTGTGTGAGAGAGGGCCTTGTGGTTTTAATAATACGGATCGCTCTGCTCCTGAATCCACATGAAAAGTTACGGGTTTCCCTCCTACCTCCAAGGTTACCTGGGGCTCAGGGGGGGACTCTGAGCCCTGACCTCCCTATTCAGTTACAAGTAGTCACTTTGTCCTCAGGACGAGGAGGGCGCTTAGGGCAGTTCTTTATGTAGTGCCCTTCCTCCTTGCAGTAGAAGCACTGATTTTTCCCTAACTTGGGGCGGTCCGGCTGAGGGTTCCCCGGTTTGTTGCTTGACTCAGAAGCCAATTTTTTCAGCCGCTTCTGTTTTTCCTTGGGGTCGTGGGTAGTGGCGGCTAAGAGAATTTTGGCTAATCCCTTGGTCTGCTGCTCGCTACACCTGTCCTGGCATTCTTCCAGACTCTCTCTATTGTTAAAGGCTTTCTCAGCCACCCCCAGCAGATCCTGTAAACTTTTCTCTCCTAATCTTTCTACTTTCTGCAGCTTCCTTTTGATATCTGGTGCTGCCTGATTAACAAATGCCATGATTACAGCCGTTTTGGTTTCTGGTGCCTCTGGATACATTGGGGTGTATTGACAGAAGGCTTCCGTAATACGCTCCAAAAACGCAGCTGGGCTCTCATTCCTGTCCTGCCTTACGTTATATACTTTAGCCAAATTAGTGGACTTATGAGCAGCTGCCTGGAGACCTGCCATCAGAGACTGGTGGTAGACCTGGAATTTCTCCTTACCTTCTGATGTGTTAAAATCCCATCCAGGTCGGGAAAGGGGAAAGGCTGCATTTATAAGATCTGGGTTGGTGGTGGGCTGTCCATCAACTCCTGGAACCAGCTTCCGGGCCTCTGTCTGGATTATTTCTTTCTCTTAAGTGGTGAATAATACCTGTAGAAGCATCTGGCAATCATCCCAGGTAGGCTGGTGAGTAAAGAGAATGCTTACCAGCAAGTTAATCAGCCCTCTAGGATTCTCAGAGAAAGTAGCAGTTTGCGTTTTCCAATTGTATAGATCACTAGCGGAAAATGGCCAATAATGCATGGGTTGGTTCCCGGCCTTATCTGGGGGCCCAGCCACTCTCAGTGGCAAGATCACCATGGAGTTGGCTGGGCCCACTCCAGGACCAGCCACCCTGGCGACTCTCCCTTGAGTCCCCGTGGCTGGTCCATCCATTTCTCTTTTCTGCCTCCCCTCCCCGGCCACTCCTGGCTTCACCTCTGCAGTGGCAGCAGCGGCAGCTGTGGCTTGGGATTGCAGCACTGATGGGGCTGAAGGTCTAGGGGGAGCTGACTGGTATGGGGGGGGAAATTTTCTCTTCCAAGTTAGAATCAGGGAAAACGGGGTAAAAGGGGTTCTTTGGGGACTTATGGAAGGGATTCTGCTTCTCCCGAGGCTGTGACGACACGCTCTCTGGAGGCTTCGAAGGTTCCACCCCCTCCTCCTGCAAAGTGAGCACTCTCAATGCCTTTAATGGGGTAGGAAGGTAGGGCTTCACCCAAGGGGGAGGGGATTCCACTATATCTCGCCAGATCAGTATATAAAGTAGTTGGTGTGGGTGTCCCTGGGAGCCTCTTTGGAGGATGACATTCTTGACTGGCAAGAGAACACTTGTTAGAAAGGTCCCTTCTTGTGGCCAGCCTACATTAAGGTGGGCCACTCAGTGGCCCGCAAATCCCAGAATTTCTTTTTGTGAATTTTGACACTCAAATTGTGTGCCCTTTCCTTTAGTTCTGAAAAGTGATCAGTCATGAGGGTTAACGGCGTTGTCTGTGCCTACCCCATCTCATTTGTCAGTACTGTCATTACAACAAACACAACCAACAAGACAAAAGGGAAAACGACAAGAGACAGACAGTAGCAGCCATGAAAACAAATCTGAAAGTACAATAGGGGAGAGACAGACCGTCGACAAGTCTGACCATCCCCAAGGATGAAGACCTCGTCTTCTGGATGGGGTCATGGGACGTCTCCCATGAGCCCCGGCCGGTGGTTTTCCAGTGCGTTTGCCTAGCCCGATGCCGACCTCAGAACAAAGTGTGGAGCTCCACCTGAGATACAGGACACAGATGCGCTAACCTGGGAGCGACTTATCAAATGCCGGCCTGCCCTCCGGACTGGGGTCTTGGGGGTCTATGGGATCCTGGAAGAGGCCCCAAATGTAGTGACCAAATGTTCAATCCGAGAGACCACCAAGAGCCAATTCTGATGAAAGTTCAAGAAGGTCTTTATTTGCAACAAACACAGCGGAGTACACCCAGAGGCCCTGACTTCCTTAAGCAGATACCTTTTATGTTTTTACACAAAGGGAGGAGGAGTTTGGGGGGACTTTCCAGTTTTGTTACCATTTAATTGGGTAGTAACCTTTGATAGTCAGCTCAATCGTGGGAGATTGGCTAGCTTGACTCAGGCTGACCTTAGCCCACTAGCTGGGGAAGTTGCAGAGACATTTGGAAACTTTAGGTGATTTTCCCCTGGCACCTGATTGGTTGTTGCTAAGGGGAAAGTGGGTCAAGGGAAGGGGTCGAAGCTTGAACTGGAGCTTTGCAGTTTTTCCCATAAACAGGTTATGTTTTAAAGCAGAAAACTAAAATGGCTGTGCTATTTGTCCACAAGCTGATTACATATTTATTGGGTTATAGCATGCTCTTAACCTAAGTTTATGGTATACTCTATTACAGTTCTCTCAGTATCATGCTTTCACCCAGCACTACCTTTAAACGATGTTATCAGAATCTCTAATAATGACTTAATAATGACTAGGTATATAAATCTTGGGCTTCAAATCACTGAACTTCTCACCAGGCCTGAACAATGCCACTTTCTGTTATGGATAAAAGCAAGAAACAAAGTTTTTAAAATTATTAACTTGATATCAGTGACATTGTATTCTTAAGTTTTTTTCTTTAAATGGTTATTCTTTTCCAGTAATTTTCTCCAGTTACTCCTTTAATATTTGCCTTTTAGATGCTGAACTTTTTCAAGGTATAGTACTTTGATTTCTCTTTTATGACTCTATATATTCTCTAAGTAGACATCTTGTCTTGTGATGTTAAATATCATCCTTTCCAAATTTAAACCTCAGCACTATTCCTCCATTTTGAATTCCAGGCTCATATATCCTAACTGGCTACACAGCATCTTCATTTGGATACTTAGTAATAATTCTACAGTATGGAAGTTATTACAATAATTAAATGAGTGCTAATAAATGTAAACAAAATCAGGACAATGCTTGGAACACTGTAAATACACAATAAATGTTAGCTTACTTTATCATATTTTTGTATCTCTCCTCTATTCCCCTTTAGAATCTAAGTTCTTGGCAGGTAAGAATTATTTATATTTTGTCTCCTGTTTGTTAACTTACATTTGGTAGGAATAAAAAGGAAGGAGCAGACATTTCTTCCATGAACTCAGAAGAGTCAGGGGACACAATTTCTATTTTGAAAGGATAAGCTTCAAAATATTTACTTTTAATGCAGCGCATAAAAGAATATAACAGAGTTCACTGCCAGGAATTGATAAATTACTTTTCATATGCATCCTATCCATTAAGTGATATAATAACTATTTGCTTATGTAAACTTGTAGCATAATCCTGGCACTCTTTAATTAGTTGTAAAAGTGTCAGTCTTCAGATGATAGTTTTTCAGAGAAACTCAGTAGAGAACTATGAAATCCATCTAACTTGCATCATTTTGGCCTAAAACTTTGGCCCACCTTGGATGTGCCCCAGTGTCGGAATCACAAACATTGCCTGTTTACATCACAGTTAGGTGAAATTATATAGATTAACACACACACACAAATAATTTGATAATTATAAACTCCCAAAAAAGCCCTTGTAAGTAAGCATACTATGTGTAGCAATGGATACAACATAGAATATAGACATAATGTATTGAAATTCTTATGAATCATAAATAATGATATTTTTTCCAGTAAGGGCTAAATTCATAGGTAAAAGATATACATTGAACATCTATTTTGTACATGGAATCTCTAATTTTTAAAAATAAGTTCTAAGTATAAAAACCTCTGAGTCATAGCTCATTCAAATTTAAATTGATCTATACCGAAGAAACAATGCAACATTGTTCTATTTTGCATAATTCATTAGCTAAAATGAGATAATTTATGTTGTTGTATTTTTATAGTAGCTGACAAAAAAGAATAGGAAATTTAAATCACCATTTTAGATGCAAAGTGTTACATGTAGTACTGTCAATTAGAATAACATTCCTTAAGATTTGTTAAGAGGCTGGGCTGGGTGGCTCAGCCTGTAATCCCAGCTTTGGGAGGCTGAGGTGAGTGGATTGCCTGAGCCCGCAGGTTCGAGACCCACCTGGGCAACTTAGCGAGACCTCATCTCTACAATAAATCAAAAAATTAGCCGGGCTTGGTAGTGCGTGCCTGTAGTTCTGGCTACTTGGAAGGCTGAGGCGGAAGGATGACCAGAGCCCAGCAGGTCAAGGCTGCAGTGGCTGGAAGTGGCCACTGCACTCCAGTCTGGGCAACAGACTGAGAAGACTCCAACTCAAAAAAAAAAAGAAAAAAGAAAAAAGAAATTCATCTTGATGTAGTCCACACTTGTTTGAATAAACTTTAGACAACTATTTTGTCTATTTCACAGTCAATTTGTAAAACAATATATTTGAAGAGACTATATTATTTTTCATTTTCTCAATTAAATTTTACTTATATCACCAGATTATGTTCTTCGAAAAGAGGATGCAATTATTTTTATTTCTATTAGTAATTCTCAAATTTCTGTAAAGCAACTAGCTTCTAAACATTGAGACAAAAATATTAGACAAGAAAACATAAAAAACATTAGGAATCATTTTTTTCCTATATTTTTACTCTGGAAAGTAATAAATCACGTCAAAAAATAAAATGTAGTGTGAAGAACTAGAGTATGTATAATTCTTTTGAATGTATGTTTCAGGACATATGAGTCATCTATTTATTATCTTCCCAGAATTCTAAAACATACATCATGTAACCAATTAGTCTTCTGTCCTTATGTCTAATGAACATTATGCAGCTTGAACATGCAGAAAAAAATCTTTACTACCACGAAAACATGAGAAAATTTTCCTTTTAACATTATCCTATTTTTGCCCTGTTTTACTCCATATAGAGATAAAAAGGCTTTTTTCTATTTTGAAAGTAATAACTGTAGCTGATATTAGCAGATTTTTGTTATGATACAAGTCAAAGGAAATGACACATTAAATATTATGTAATCATCTTTAATTCTAAAGTCACCCCCAAATAGCTGTACTTCTGTCCATATATAGATTTAGGTGGAAGACAAATTAAGTAGATGTTCTAAAATAGATTTATTATGAGATAAATTCTTAATGAACAGCAGATAAGGAGAGGCTAATTCTCTAGATTAAAAAATCAAAATAACTTAGTAAATATTTAAATAGCTATGTGAAAAGAAGTCCTGTGGAAAGAATATGTAAATTAAGGCATAAATGTAAATTGTATTGCTGAGTATTATCTAAATAGATCCCAGACTCAGATTTTATCCATAAAATAAAGACAGCAGTATTAAATGTGTTGAGTCATTTAGAACATTAAATACTATAATTAAGTTGAAACATTCATAATACTGGTTTTTATTAAGAAAATACTCAAACTGGGCTTGGTAGTTCAGCCTGTAATACCGCACCTTTGGGAGGCTGAGGTGAGTGGATTGCCTGAGCCTGTGGGTTCAAGACCCGCCTGGGCAACTTGGCAAGACCTCATCTCTACATAAATAAAAAATTAGCCGGGTGTGGTAGCGCATGCCTGTAGTTCCAGCTACTTGGAAGGCTGCGGCAGAAGTATCGCCGGAGCCCAGCAGGTCAAGGCTTCTGTGGCCAGGAGCGGCCACTATACTCCAGTCTGGGTGACAGAGTGAGACTCCAACTCAATAAATAAATAAATAAATAAATAAATAAATAAATAAATAAATAAATAAATAAATAAATAAAAAAAATACTCAACATTTCATTGCACAATAATCTTCTTTGTGAAAAATTTGAAGGAGACTTGCTAGCAGTGTCATGTTAAATATATACTCAAAACACGACATATATGTGTATTATTTGATGAACAATATTTCAAGTTATTCATTTTTTTAGCTAACAATTCTTGTTGCAGAGTGATTCAAAGCACAGAACGAGTGACAATAATCTCAGATATCTGATCACCTCTTACTCTTACAATCATCTACACAATTCATTTTTTTGCCTTCTTAAAACAGAGATTGGTGAGTCCAATATATGTTAAAGTGTTTTTTCTTAGGAGCATCATTTGGACTGCAAGTTAATAGAAGCTAACTTTTCAGAATGATAGATAAACTTCGAATGCCAAGTAAATAAAACAAAGCCACTTGTTTTATTTGGTGAAATGTGAAATGTACACTTCCCTTGTGTCTGCTCTTAATATGTATGCCAGTAGCCCTCTGGCCTCCTCTCGCTTCTTCATTAATATTTCAAAGAATGTGTGGTGTCAACCTGTTTTAGATCTTCTACAGGCTAAAAATCATGAGGATAGTAAAGAAGTTGTACTTATAGTCAATGGAAAGATCATGAAAAAGGGTACATCTTTTCTCTTGAAGGAAACTAAATAATGTATAAGAGAGGAATAATTATTTTGCTGAGTGCCAGTACAACATTTTTAGAAGAGATTCAATCACATCAGAACTACTTTACCTATATTCTAACCCCCAATAACCTGACATGAGAAAATGTAAGTAAATGAAATACTCAGTATAATATCCAGCAAAAAAATGTGTTGGGTTGGTCCACTAGGTTTTAGGTTAAAGTAAAAATAATTCTCTATTTTTTTCAATTTTTTTTTAATTAATCTGAGTCTTCTTAATTCTACCATTGTTTAGTGGAGGTTTTGAGACAATGAGACTATGAACGTCATGTGTGTACTGATATCATGACATAATTAAACATTTTAGACAGTCTTAAGTAGAGCATGATTCTCCCTGTGTTAAGTTCTCCATACGACTTGTTCTTCATCTTAATCAGGTCTAACACTTACTTACCATCTGGTATATTGACTGTTAAATTTCTCCTTCCAACTAGATGTGAGAGAGTTTGTTTTTGTTTGTTTTTTTTTGAGTTGGAGTCTCACCCTTCCAGGCTAGAATGCAGTGGCACACTCATGGCTACTGCAACAGTCTCAACTTTCTGGACTCAGGCATCCTTTGACCTCAGCCTTCCAAGTAGCTGAAACTACAGGCACACACCACCACATCTGGCTAATTTTTAAAATTTATTGTAGAGACTAGGTCTTGCCAAATTGCCCAGGTTGGTCTTGGACCCCTGGGCTTAGGTAATCCTCTTGCCTCCACCTCCCAAAGTGCTAGTACTATAGGCATGAGCCACCACACCAGGCTAGATGTGAAGAAACTTTGAAAGCACAAGTCTTGCCATATTTATCATATTGTTTCTAGACTCTAGCATAAAGTTTAGCATGAATTATACACAATACATGTCTGCTGAGCTTGGATTTCAAATTGAATTTAAAAGAAATTATGTCAGCAAGTCAGACTATGTGAAATTGAAACTGTTAGTTGTTGAACACATTGATAATGTACTAGCCATATTTATATGTAACATTTAGTACCATAATAAAAAATACTGATCAATGAAAAAAAAACATTTAATAACATACAACCAAATCATTAGAGAAGACAGTTTTATTATATAAATATATGTATATAATAGCACAGCACAAAGTCTTAATATAGAGATAAAGCAAAGGAAATTTCAACTCCCCTGAACAAGTTGCTTTCTAAAAGCTGATACAGAACTCTTTATATTTATTGTTGTTGATTTTTTATATCTAATGTATCATAAGCCACACTCATCACAATTTCAGTTGTTTATTTAATTGACAGATTTCATAGAGAAGTTGCCCAAGTTTCCATAAACTTTCCATTCTACTTTGTAAATGAAGACAGTAAGACTTTGGAAAATGTCAAACTAAGAAAATGCAATAGCGCTAGCAGTTCACAGAGAACACTGTTACAGAATATCCAATTATTATTCTCAGAATTCTCTTCCTGGAGAATGTCAATCAAAGTCTACATTTTTACTGCAACAGCAATAAAAATCCATGGGCTGGTAATAAAAAAAGAAATCAGCAATATTTTTAAAATGTGTATCTAAATGTTTTATAATGCAAATTTTATAATCATCTATTTAAAAAAGTAAGATATATCAGATCGTTTGTGATTTTTCTGTATTATATGGTTGAAGGTAATGAAAATAAAACTTTCAGCTGGACCATACCTTAGTTTTAATTTACAGGGAAAACTGTGAATCTTTGAAGAGTCCGAAGGAAATGACTATCATGTTTCCAAAATCTATTTTTAATCAAATATTGTAAACTGTTATAGGAAAATTAGTTAAAAGAAAGAATACTTAACTATTTCTTATAACTATAATATCAAGTTGTGTGATGTGTAGTGATAGAGTTATTCTTTCAACATTAAGATATTACATGTAGATAGAAAGAAACATTTTATTTCAGTACAATTTTTAATATTATTACTCAGATTCTTTTATTGTGTCTTCAATCAAATAGGATCCAATTATACTGTCAGAACTAAAAACATTCATTTAATAGAGAAACTATTTGTAAAGATTTTAATTACTCTAAGGGTCTGGGTCAATGTTTATATTTCCTCTTATATATTTGCTCTAAATACAATAACTTATTTAATATACAATGATTGCTCAGTATGTGATCAATGCACACATAGATTAAACATTTTTAAGAAAATAAATATCATTATTTGTTGATTCAAAGAAACTCAAGAAATTCTGACAAATGCTGGATTATGATCAAAGTTGAAATAGTATTGTTTACTGAAGGCAGATTTCAACATTGTCAAGAACATTTGTACCATTATTTAGTATCTTATACTAAAAGCATTTTGAAAAATTTTATTTTAAGCTATTTTATAAACATGAATACCACTTTTATTCATACTTTCTAAAAATGTAAAGCCTCAAAGGTATAATGTTAAAGTTAACTTTTTAAGACTATTTGCCAACAACTACATTAATAAATACATGTTTCTCACTAGTAAATAGGTCAAGAGGATCTAGTTTTTCATTTGGGAGTTGGAAATTGTAGCTTGAGGGACCATTGGGTATATAACGATACCTTAGGCTAAATACTAAAGCCAAGTTCTCATTAGGTTATATACATAATTAATGGGTAACAGACTTATAAGTAAGTCAAAAATAATTTTAAAGTTTATGACTATCAATATAGATAACAAACAAGTGAAAAAAGTAAAAGTAAGTATTATTTATCAAACTACTTTCCATTAAGTTCTTAAAACCAAAACCAATTATTTTTAAAAACCTCTTCAATATGTTTAATGCAAACTTATCAAGAATTATCCTATGAGTATCCTTTAAAAATTAATGAAACAGCCGGGCTCAGTGACTCAGCCTGTAATCCCATGCCTTTGGGAGGCTGAGGTGAGTGGATTGCCTGAGCCCGCGGGTTCAAGACCCCCCTAGGCAGCGAGACCTCATCTCTACAATAAATCAAAAAATCAGCTGGGCGGTAGCACATGCCTGTAATTCCAGCTACCTGGAAGGCTGAGGCGGAAGGATCGCCTGAGCCCAGCAGGTCGAGGCTGCGGTGGCCGGAAGCGGCCACTGCACTCCAGTCTGGGTGACAGAGTGAGACTCCAACTCAAAAAAAAAAAAAAAAAATTAATGAAACAAAAATATTATTTACCTTAATTCCACATCCTAAAACTCGTATTTAATTAAGTTTATATAGTAACCTCTGTGATATTTTTACACTAAAATATTATGAACACTATTTAATGGTAAATATACCTGGAGTTTAGAACATCGGTTAGTAAAGAGATCATATAAATTTAAGATGACTCACAATAAATGTACATGTAGATGAAATTATCTCCTTACTATAAAAGAAATAAATTAAACAAGTTAAGTAATAATACCTAGATTAATATTTTGGAAAATATTTTTCTGAGGACTTTTACTTATCATATATAATTTAAATAAGATTATCCATAATCCCTTTTCATACTTTAATCAACTAACTTTATTTCTTTATTAAAATCAATATTATATTTTAATGTCATATATAGGACTAAAGATTTAACCCTTCAATGCCATCATGGTTATGAGAGCTATTCATGCTCTAATTTCTACACATATTTTACAACTCAGAAAGAAAAGAAGAATTGCATCTTTTTAAAGTATTTTATCCCAGGATTTGCGCATATTAAGCATGCATATGTCTTAGACAGAATTTACTCCAAAAAATATGATTTTCCTTTATTTTCACAATGTCATTTATTGTCAGTCAAGTAACACATACTCAACAACTAAAATGTAACAGAAATTAGTTTAGTCCTTTGGTATAAAAAACATAATGATATTTCTTCTTCTGGGGTCTTTGAGTCTGGTGAAGAGATTTGAACGATCATTAAATGTTTTATTTAAAGGTCCTTATAATATAATTGTATTATTCATTGAATTTTTCTCTAAAGTGAATAAAAAACATAGTATAAAAATATTACTACTGAAAAACAGGAAAGATTTTGCACATTCATCTGCAGTTACCTCAGAAAAGTGAATTTTATGATCTGTATGTAAAATATCTGGAATCCTGAAAAGGAAGGAGTCTCAGAAATACAGTTTTTCAGCCTCCAGCACAATTCCATGTAATATAAGAAAAGAACTATAAGGGGCCAGGCACAGTGGCTCAAGTCTATAAATCTAGCATTTTGGAAGGCCGAGGCAGGTACATTGCTTGAGCCCAGGGGTTTGAGATCAGCCTAGGCAACATAGCCAGACCTTGTCGCCACAAAAAAGAAAAGAAACAAAAAGAAATTAGCTGGGTGTGGTGGCACACGCCTACAGTCCTAGTTACTCTGGAGGCTGAGGTGAAAGAATCGCTTGAGTCCAAGAGGTCAAGGCTGTGGTGAGCCAGGATTGTGCTCCTGCACTCCAGTCTGGGCAACAGAGTGAGATCCTGACTCAAATAGAAAAGAAAAGAACGGTAAGAATCATAAAGGATGACAGATGGTAATATAGATACCCTCTGACATGGGACACATACTTCACAACCACAAAAACCAATTATTTATGATTTTTTTGTAACTTTAGAGGGACAATTTTGTTATTACCAACATATGGTCTGCTCTTTTAGATGAGAACTTGAAACTTTAATATTAATCATCATTAAAATATTAATTGACTTCAAGTTTATTTGCTGATTTTAATTTTTTAAGGGTCTTATTTTAAAACATAATGATTCATGAGGAAAAGTTTAGAAAAGGACATTCCTTTCTACATTAATTAAACCAACATTTATTACTGTCTCTCCAAGCATTGAGTCATCTGAATTTCAAAAAGTTGGACCCCTTAATCATGAAAATGAATAAGACATTTTATATTTTAGAGGTATACTCAAGAAATATGGGTCATGCTGTGTATCTTTAGGTAGAGTAAAGCAGCATTGCTAACAAAGTTTATGTATTTCTATCTGGCACTCTTGGATACAGCATTTTAGAAATAAGAATAATTATTTTTGCACATAGTTTACTGCACATGATAAAATTCTGATTTAACTTTTTTAAAAGGGCTATGCGCATCTTTGAACTTCAGACGCATGTTTGATTGAACCTCAGACTTTTTTTTCCAGGTTGGACTTAATTTTTCAAGAAAAATTTAAAAAATCACTATTCAATAAATTACTAATTCTAGAAATACACACAGATGTCTTACCTCAAAGGGAGTTTTCTATAGACAGTTCATTAACAAAGAAAATATTTAATCTGGTTTTTAAATATTTCTCTATGATTATAGCAGCACCAAAAAGTGGACATATTCAACACTGTAGCTCAGATTACAGAGGCCCTGAATGTTGGTGCTAAATAAAAATCCTCCCAATGGCCAGAACTTCAAGAAGTGCATCTGGGTTGCTTCTTTGTCTTCAAAGCAATATGCATAGAAAATTGATCTATAGTGATGCTAGGAAGTGGAAAATTATTTAGCTGGTTGAGGTCAGAGATCTGATAAAAAAAAAAAAATTCAACTGGAAAATCGGTGATAAGGAGGCCTGGTGAAGAAGTGTATGTATTAACCAATCTGAATGAGTATACAGTAAAAGTAGGCTATGTCCCACAGTAACTTCCATAGTCACTAGTAATTAAAAGATAGATTTTTTCTGGGGCTGTTATTCAGCCTATTTCCCTAGCCCTTATCCCCTTGCTTAGTGAGCTTATGAAAAATATGGCCATATGGCAAGTTTGGAAGTTGTGCATAGGTTTAACTGTGGATTTTTCACTCACCAGAGTTGATCTGGCCTAGTCATTATTGAATGTCTCATACAATCAAAGTACAAAGGAACACTGGGTTTTTCCATAAGGTAATACTCCTCAGGGAAGTCAGTCAGTCACCTTGATAGCACACATTTCATTCCACTGTGATTGGAAAAGATACTTTGTATAATTTTAATTTCTGAACATGTATTAAG
Organism: Carlito syrichta; assembly: GCF_000164805.1. Lineage (NCBI taxonomy): Eukaryota > Metazoa > Chordata > Mammalia > Primates > Tarsiidae > Carlito > Carlito syrichta. The sequence continues at coordinate 116,012 of NW_007247399.1, forward strand.
ATTGGTCTGTGACCTAACATATGGTCTATGGTGAAGAATGTTCCATGAGTACCTGACAAAAATATGCAGTTGTCAGATAGGGTGCTCTGTATATGCCTGTGAGGTTTAGTTGATGTCTACAGTGTCGTGAATGTTTTCTATTTCCTTGTGAATCTTCTGTCTGGTTGCTCTATTCTTAGTGGAAAATGAGGTATTTTAAATCTCCAACTATTAGTTTAGAGCTATTTCTTGTTCAGTTCTGTCAATGTTTACTTCATGCGTGTGTGCATGCGCATGTGTGCATACATGCTTCAACACACTTGCCCATTTCATGATGGGCGGTTTAAGAGCATATCTACCCACACTGCGCTGACTGTTCAGCAGTTTTTGACCAAAAACAGCATGACCTCTGTGCCCCTCCCTCCTAACTCAACTGATCTCGTCCCCAGTGACTTTTTTTTTGTTTCCCCAGATGCAAAACATCCTCAAAGAGAAATGTGTTTTGTAATGTGGGAGAGTGAAACAAACAAGGATAGAAGCACTAAAAGGCATCAAAATGAATGAGTTCAAAAATTGTTTTGAGCAGTAGAAAAAGCATCTCAAAAGGTGTATTGTATCAAATGGAGAGTACTTTGAAAGTGACTGAAGTTCAAATCATGTAAGAAAAATACATAAGTTTCTAAATAGATAAGTTCCATTTGAGAGCTTGTTCCCCTCATATATATATATAAATGTATATATATGCGCATATATAAATGTATATATATGCGCATATATGTATTTACTTCACATATACAAACACACATAACATATGATGAGGTTACAATTGCTTTATCTTCTTGGTGAGCTCATTTTTTTTCTTTGTCTCTTTTAACAATTTTTTGCTTAATTATGTTTTTTCTGTTAGTATTGCCACCAGAGATATCTTTTGATTACCATTTGCAAGAGCTATTTTTTCCCATTCTTTCACTTTCAACTTACATATGTCCTCATAGCTAAAGTAATTCACTTGTAGATAGCATAATGTTGGATCATGTTTTATTTTCCTTTTCTTAATATCCATTTTACCATCTGTTTAATTTAATTGGGAACTTTAATACATTTATATTTAAATTAATTGCTTACAAGGAAGTCTTTTCTTTTGCATTTTGCTATTTGTTTTCTGTATGAAGAAGCAATATTTTTTAAATGTTCATTCTTCCCCACTTGATATATAGATTCAACTCTGCCAATCAAAAATTTGGCATAGTGTATCTGAATATTGATTAACTGAGATCACAATTTATTGGGAAATATATAAGAGCCAGAGTAGCCAACAAAGTACTGAAGAAGAACAATGTTGGGAGGAGATACTGCCAAATTTCAGAGTTACTATAAAGTAACAATAATCAAGACAGGAGTAATGGTTTTAAAAAAAAAAAAGACACACACAAAAAAGATAAATGGCTGGACTCAGTGGCTCAGCCTGTAATCCCGCGCCTTGGGAGGCTGAGGTGAATGGCTTGCCTGAGCCTGCGGGTTTGAGACCCACCTGGGCAAGTTGGCGAGACCTCACCTCTACAAGAAATCAAAAAAATTTAGCCAGGTGCGGTAGCGTGTGCCTAGTTCCAGCTACTTGGAAGTCTGAGGAGGAAGGATCACTGGAGCCCAGCAGGTCAAGGCTATGGTGGCTGGGAGTGACCACTGCACTCCAGTCTGGGCGACAGAGTGAGACTCCAACTTAAAAAAAAATAATAATAATAATAATAATTAAAAGAAAAATGGATTAATGGAAAAGATAGAGAGTCCAGAAATAGACTCATACAATTATAACCAACAATTCAATGCCAAAGGAACAAAGAAATTCAACAAATAAATAATATGTCTTTTCAACAAATAATGCTGGAACAACTAGGCATCCATATACAAAAAAAAAACCTTCTAGACACTGACATTAGTATCTTCATAAAAATTAACTCTAAGTGGATCACAGTCCTGAATGTGACATGTCAAACTATAAAACTGCTAGAAGATAATATAGGAAAACATTTTTCAGAAATCTAAATTGGTAATAAGTTCTCAGATACAATTTCCAAAGCATAAGCCTGAAAGTAAAAAATAATTCTGGAGTTCATTAATTTAACAACCTTTATTCTGTGAGACTATTTTTAGTAATCCCAGCACTTTGGGAGGCCGAGGTGAGTGGATTGCCTGAGCCTGCGGGTTCGAGACCCGCCTGGGCAACTTGACAAGACCTCATCTCTACAACAAATCAAAAATTAGCCAGGTGTGGTAGCACGCGCCTGTAGTTCCAGCTACTTGGAAGGCTGAGGTGGAAGGATCGCCCGGAGCCCAGCAGGTCGAAGTGGCCACTGCACTCCAGTCTGGGTGACAGAGTGAGACTCCTACTCAAAAAAATTAAAAATTAAAAATTAAAAAAATTAAAAAATAACTAAAAACGTCAATATAAGCCACAGACTTGTAAAAAATATTTGGAAAAGACATTATCTTATAAATGACTTGTATCTAAAATACAAAAAAAAAACCTTTACAAAAATCAATTAATGAGAAAACAGCCTAATTGAAAAAACAATTGTGCAAAAGATCTGAATAAGCATCACACTAAAAAATATAAAGATGGGAATTAAACATAAAATATACTTAACAAAATATGACATTAGGGAATTGTAAACAAAAACAAAAATGTGTTACCATCATGCTTTTGAGAAGGATAAAAAAAACCGTAACCCGCCAGGCGTGGTGGCTCAATCTGTAATTCCAGCACTTTGGGAGGCCAAGGCAATTGGATTGTCTGAGCCCGTGGGTTCGAGACCAGTCCAGGCAATTTGGCGAGACCTCGTCTCTACAATAAAAATGTAAAATGAGCCAGGTGTAGTAGCACACGCCTATAGTTCTGGCTAATTGGATAGCTGAGGCGGAAGGATCACCGGAGCCCAGCTGGTCGATGCTGAGGTGGCCGTGAGCGTGTCACTGCACTCCAGCCTGAGCAATGATGAGACTCCAACTCAAAAACAAACAAACAAAAGCAAAAAACATAGCACTCCAAAATATCCCAGAAACAAACAAAAACTTGACAATAGCCAATACTGGCAAGAATTTGAAGCAAACAGAATTTCTTATCCATTTTGTGTGGGAATGCAAATTTTACAGTCACTCTTGGAAGACAATGTTGCCATTATTTCCACATCGCTAAATGTCATCTTGCCATGTGATCCAGCAATCCTACATATTTTCCTGAATTGGTTGAAACCTTAGGTCCACACAAAGACCTCCAATTAAAAGTTTACAGCAACTTTATATTTAATTGCCCCAAAAAGAAAGCAACAGAAATGTTCATCAAAAGATAAGTGGATAGGCATACTGTGGTATAGCCATACAATGTTATATTATCCATCAATAAAAATAAATGAGTCATCCAACCAAAACAAATACATAGAGAATATTTAAATGCATACTTGTTCGTGAAAGAAGATTATATAAAAATGCTGTGTATTATATGATTCCAGCTCTATTACATTCTGGGAAAGTCAAAACTGTGGATACACTAACAATAAGCAGGAGAAAAGGATATTTTTAGGTTTTTAAACTATTAAGTGTGTAACTATTATGGTGGATATAGGTCTTTACGTATTTCTCAAAATGCATAGAACTGTGCAATGCAAAGAGTGAACCCAAATGTAAACTATGGGCTTTAGTTAGTAATAATGTATTAGGATTGGTTCATCTGTTGCAACAAATGTGCCACATTAATGCAAGTTTTTAACAGTAAGGAAAATTGTGGGCAGGAGATGGAGGGGTGTATGGGAAATCTACGTTCTATCTGCTCAATTATATGCAAACAGAAAACTGCTCTAAAAATAAAGTCTATTTATTTAGAAATATTATGCTATATAGAACAAGTTTCCCTAATCATATTGTATCTTATCTCCAGTCACTTTAAACTCTAAAATTTTGTTACTTGACCTTATGACATAAGATGGAATGTGTTATTTCACTGCATTAATGCCCTCAAAAACCTTCTGATTGAACATGGAATCTCTTTGTCCTTGAATTCATGTTTCTATAAAACAAATGTTTCATTAGAGTAATGCCATTCATTTTCTCACTATTTCCTCAACAAGGGCCTATTTGGTGTGCTCAAAGCAAGCCACAGTGAATATACGTATGGAAGCTGGATGACCAATAAGGATAAGTGGTTGTCAGGTGTCTCACTCTGTTTGGGCTATTACAGCAAAATACCATAAACTGGATAGCTTATAAACAACATAAATCTAGTTCTCACAGTTATGAAGGCTGGGAACTTCAAGATCAAGGCATCAGCAGATTTAGTGTCTTGTTGATAAAAGGTACCTTTTTGCTATGTGCTCACGTGGTAGAAGAGCAAGCAGCTCTCGGATGCCTCTTTTACAGGAGACGAATTCTATTTAGGAGGGCTTCAACCATATGATATAATCACCTTCAAGGTCCTCACCACCTGATACTATCGCATTAATCATTCGGTTTCCAAAATATGCGTTTTGGGTGGAAAAAATCATTCAGACAATAAAATCAGAAACACAACATGGAAAGTTGCCTGATATACTTTCATCATGAAGGGAAATAAGTATAAGGCTTGGGGCAAAGCACTGGTGTTGTCTGATTTATGTTGTAAGAGTTATTGCAAAAGATGCTGTCAAAGAATTATACTCATACAATGATGTAGAAGTCAAGCATACAGATAGAAAGAATAGCTAAAAGTCAATTCCAATACTCTATGAAACAGATGATAATGACAAATTAGGGTGGTACCAGTGGAGATCTTAATATATAGGCAGATATACGAAATAAAATTACTGAAAAATTGAGTGTGGGGAGAAAAGCTCATTTTTTAAAGATTAATGGCCCAAGAAAACAGTGTTGTTTATTGATTTGAGCAACACTGGGTTGGAGTACAGATAAAATTTAAATGAAAAGAACAGACCAAATATAAATGACATCTAGCTGGGCGTGGTAGCACACGCTTGTAGTTCCAGCTACGTGGAAGGCTGAGGTAGAAGGATCGCCGGAACCAGCAGGTCGAGGCTGCGATGGCCGGGAGCAGCCACTGCACTCCAGTCTGGGTGACAGAGTGAGACTCTAACTCAAAAAAAAAAAAAAAAACTTCAGTTAATAAAGTAATCAAAAGAAAAGCTATAATTGTAGTGTATAAATAAGCAAATTAGAAATAAAGAGAAAAGGCTGGGCATGGTGGATCTCACCAGTAATCCCAGCACTTTGAGAGGCCAAGGTGGGAGAACTGCTTGAGCCAGGGAGTTTGAGAGCCACCTAGGTAACATAGTGAGACCTTGCCTCTACAAAAAAAAAAAAAAAATCAAAAAGTTAGCTGGGCATGGTGGTATGTGTCTATAGTCCCAGTTACTCCAGAGGCTGAGATGAAAGGATCACCTGAGCCTAGGAGGTAGAGGCTGTGATGAGCCCTGATCATGCCACTGAACCTAGGTGACAGAGTGAGATCCTGACTCAAAAAAGAAAAAAGAAAACAAATAAAAGTTTTGTTGTTTCTGATTTATATTTTTCTAAGGCAATCATTGCTTTTTACTAAGTAGAAGAAAAACAAACAAAAATAGGAATCAATACTCAATGATTATTTTTTCTCTCAATATTTGTATAAGTAAGAAATATGTTTAACTGCAAGTAATAGAAAACCTGACTAAAGTAGAAAAGAACAGATGGGTGGTTCTTTTGTCACATATGAACACCCAGAGGTCAGGCAGTTCCAGTTTTGGTTCGCTATTTAATGCAGTCATCAGAGGATCAGGATCTCTGCTTCCTTCTGTTTTATCAAATTAATCTGTGCTGGCTTTTTTTGGTCACATTTACTTCTTCATGATGGCTAGTAGGTGGTCACATTTCTGGGCTTATGTGTACATTATTGGCAGGAAAAAGGGGAAAGACAGAAACACGTACCTCTCTATATCAGGAAAGCAAGAAGTTTCACAGACACCTTCACAGCACATGTTACATCTCATTGATAAAGGGAAAAAAAGTTCCATATTGCCTGCTTTAATGTAAATAAGACTAAGAAAACTGAAACTTACTCTTTATACTCTGCAGTGAATAAAGGCAGGAAAACAGCATTGCTCATCGTTAAGTATGCCAACCCCACTATGCCTTTGTTTTCTGTATCCTGCAGCTCTCTTTTTTCTCTCTCACACATATGCATTCACTGGTATATGTTAGTGATTTTAATTACTGCCTTATTTAATATATTCATTTTTGCCATTACTCTCAAGATCAGCTAAAATATAGGACAAACATGCTTGGAGTCTTTTAATATTACTTTAATATAACTTTAAGAAACAAGTTAAATATATAATATGACAATAACATAACATAGTAGATTAGAACAAAATACTTAGAATTTCAGAAAAAAAATACTTCATCCTAAACTATTAAAGCAAACTATTGTGTTTGTTTTAATCAATGAATAAAAGCAAATTACTTACCTCATATATTCCCTAAGAATCACCTGCATGGTCTACCCCTTAGAAATACCAAGACGTCAAGCATGGTGGATCATGCCTATAATCCCAGCACTTTAGGAGGCCAAGGTAAGAGGATCGACTGAGACCAGAGGTTTGAGACCAGCCTGGGCAACTAGGAGAGACCTTATCTCTACAATACATCAGAAAACTAGCCAGGTATGGTGGCACATGCCTGTAGTTCCAGCTACTTGGCAGGCTGAGGTGGAAGGATCAACTGAGCCCAGCAGGTCGAGATTGCAGTGACCATGAGCATGCCGCTGCACTCCAGCCTGGGTAATAGAGTGAGACTCCAACTCAAAAAAAAAAGAAAAGAAAAGGAAAAAAGAAATGCCCAAGATGTAGAAGAGGTTTCTGTTGTTCCATATATATATATATATATTTATATATATAAGTCACCTGCACCCATAAACCTTGAGACAGGGACCAAAAAGTGGCCACAAACACTCACCTTAATAACAATATAGTAGAGGCACATTCCAGTCACCGGCTAACCACAAGTTTGAAATATAACTAGGCACCTGTTTTAAGAATTCTGAATTCAGGGGAAGATAATTTTTTAAAAAATGTAATTCTAGGAGTCGGTTTAATCCAATATTGTTTTCACTGCTGCCTGGCAGTGGCTTTCAAGGTCAGGGCTCAACAAGCCTATGCTATAAAGTGCCAGATAACAAATATTCTAGACTTTGTAGACAGTATACATTTTTATTGCATATTTTTAATAACTCATTGAAAATACAAAATTTTTTTGTATTGTTCAGAAACTGGCCACTCTTCTCTACAAGATCGCCTCTCTGAGATCTTGTCATTGGCCTTTGGCCCATTCTTCTTTTTACAGATACCATCAGTGATAGCACGTAAGTAAATAATTTAGCTTGCCTGTTGTCTTGCAAATATTAGGAACCATAAATATATATTTTTATTTTGAAGGATTTCAATCTCTCTTAGTCCAATCTTGGTATATTTGCTGTACAACAGGCCTAAAACCTTTAAAACTCACAGGAAGGCTTATTACTACTTTTATCACACCTAGTTCCAGCAAATAAGATCCTCAAGATAATTTTTTTCCTTGCTGAGAAGGTCAATTATATTCTTTAACATTGCAAGAATTTTAGAAAAGAATTGTAGAGTCATATACTATGCATTTTCACATTTTATTTGATCTATGTATCCAGCTTATATTAGCTTTGAAAATATTTACTTTGAGATGAGATTTTTGCTTTTTTCTTCATTCACCAACTAAAAAAAGATTTTATGACCTTCATATCAATTTTATATTTGACTTAAAAACAAAGTAATTTTTCTTTAAGTTTATCTTTCTTTCTCTTTTTAAAAATAGAATTATGTCAAACAATGAACACTTTATTTTGCCAGGATGTATTTTAGGGCCATAAAGGGGATGATCCATTTTCTTCCCATCATAAAGGGATAAACAAAACAAAAGCAGATTGACAGGTGAAAACATAAATTTATTTTGTGTAAGTGGACATGAAGTCATACACAAAGTATGCGACTCAAAAATGACTAAAGTTTTTATACCTTCCTGAGGTTACAGAAAAAATAGGGGTTTTGAACATGGGAAAACAGATTAGAGAAGAAGGAAGGGAGGAAGTAAAGCATGTCAAGCAAAGTTTGTCTTGATACGCAGATGAAACCTCAGAGGTGGCAACTCTCAGAAAGCGTAGATGGGTAGCCTGTGGTAAAAGTTTCTTTGTGAGGCCTTTAAAAGTGTCAGACTTTAGTCTCATTTCTCTGTGAGTTAATCTTTCCTAGGACTGGATTATTAAAACCTAAGAAAAATCCTGTTTGTATTTGTTTACTGTGCTATTTACTTTACTAATGTACATTGTATCTGCAGATTCAAATCTCCCTCATAAAAGACAGCTTTCCAAAGCTATTCCTATGGTTTGCAGTCCCTATGAATACCTAAATCAAAATATGTCAAAGAAGTTTATTTTCAGGTAAGGTATTCTGGTTTCCTTTAGTCCCTTATTTGAAATTTTATTTTTAAAATCTTTCACATAATAAAGCCCACATTGGTTGGTTTAGAGATATTTTGGTTAGAGTTTGCAAGATAAGAGATAGACAACGAGAAAGAAAGAAAAAAGAAACACAAGTTGGAACATGAAAAAAAAAATGAGTACACTGTCCCATATCTTCTTAAATCAGTCTCAGACCTGGGAATAGATCATTTTAGTTAAATAGCTGTGTTTTATTTCAGAAGATGGCATTGCAGATGGGTTCTCAAAACTAGATCTTTAAACAGGGTGCAAACAGATCTTTAGTAAGAGGCATTTCCATGAAAATCTAAGTAAAACAAAGGTTAATGTCTGTAGTAGTTTATAAGCTAGTTTTTCTAAAGTCTGAAGGGCAGTCAGCTGAGAAAATTCCTCGATTTGTGTTCAAAACATTTTCACTTGGAATGGACAGAAATTGGTAGTCTAACAGATTTTCCTGAGTTGCAGTTTAAATTAGGTAAAATTCCTGAAAGGTCCATACATATACAGGCACAAAGGTTGTTTATACATTAGTTGCTGTAGTGATTTTCCTAAAGTTTTATCAAGTTGTCTAGTTTCCATTTATATGACTTCAAGAAAAAACAAAACTTTAATTCCTAGTGATTTTAAATCAGAAGAGTGAGGAAAATAATTTAAATTGTAATCTCAAAAGTTACAGACAAATATTGGAGAAAACTGAAAATTCAGGATTCAGTCTGGATAATAAAACACTAAGAAATAGTTGATGAGACTAGACTCTAATAACAGGTGAACTATTGTTTCATTTTAATACACAATTTTTTCTGTTCTAAATTCACTCCTATTTCTACCAAAAATATTTATAGTAAAATTAATTTGCTTGTTTTGGCTTGATTATTTATGTATATTTAACAAGAATAGCAATTAATCATATAAGCTTTTATTTATGTTTGCTTTGCCAGAAGTTGTTCATAAGAAACCTCAGATTAAATTTCAATAAGCTTCCTGAGGCTAATGGTCCACATCAGGAATTTAATTGTCTTCAGACTATGTCTATAATACCTATACTAAATGATTTTTTTCTCAAGGTCCTCAAAATATCCTGAGACCTCTGGGTCTGCTAGAAGGTGACATTGTTTACCCATAAGGCAACTGTGTGACCAATGTATTTAAGGTATCAAGTCAGCTATTCCAAGGGGCTTTTATTGATTCCATAAGTCCATATCAGTCTCTCATAGAACTCTGGTGATATCTGAAAATATGACATTTCTGTGAAAGCCTTGGTAAAATACCTAGTGTCTCCAATTGTGTCCTGTAACAACAAACCAGATTTTTAAAAAATTGCATGTATATGCACATATCACCATAAAGTAAAAATACCACAAATAGTTCCTGAATTTGGGATGAATCAGAAGAAGAAAGGTAAATGTATGAACTTTGTTCACAAAAGTATAGTTTGCCAAATTGCTGTAAAGCTAGATATAGCTTAAGAGAGGGAAAAAACACCTCTAGAAAACAAAAATATATTCAAAAACAGCAATTTAATTTTTTTTAATTCAAAAGTTATTTCAGTACATTAGCTTCATCCAATATAATTAATTCTTGTTCTGCTTGATGCTAGGTTAGGAATTTAATGAGTCCAGTTTTTTTGGGTTTTTTTTTTTCATTACAAATTTGGAATTTTTACCCTGGTCATTGGTGTAGTCTCAAAGTTGTCAGAAAACCATATTCATTGGAGTTTTTAAAAATCCTTTTCATTAACCTCTTTAATAATATGACACTTTAGGATTTTCAAGGAGCTTTCAGGGGGAAAAAAAGCAACAAAATAAACCAATTAACTGTGGACAACAAAACTTGGAAGTGTCCAAATGTATAAATATGTACCTTAAGAATATAATTTAAAGAAGTTGTGTATCATTTCTTATTTGACAATATTTCCCATGTATTTAAAATTTCAGGTAATCCTGAGTATTATCTCTTTCTCAAGTTTTTGACGTCCTTTAGAACATACCAAATGATGCCAGGTATGCAGGACTCAAACTCGTGTGTTCTTTGACTTGGCCCTGAAATAATTGTTCAGAGTGGCCAGCAAAGTTTCAAAACAAAGTTTATTAGTGAGAATAAGAGAAGGAAGCAGCAGAAGTTTCATGCTGGAAAGTCCTAGCATGGGCAAGTCTCTAGTTGGGGAGGTTGGGGGAGGGAGTGTAGAAAGATTGCACTTTTGCTCTTAACTCAAAGCTAGATAGATATATTTTCACAACAATTAATATGATAAAAATAGCAGGGCACAGACAGCTGCATCTCAAAAGAGATTGACATCCCTCTGCCTCTGATGGGAGGAATAGAAGGAGGAGTGGTCTTATTTCAGAACACATATTCTGTCTTTGCAAGAAACCTGCCAGGTTTTTCCAATACACAAGTCCATGAACTGAAAGGTGGTCTTGTTATCATTTCTATGGCTTTGGTAAGCTAAGGGGTAGTCTTCAGGCTTCCACCTTTGACAGGGAACCTGAAAAATTTTTAGTGATTATGATGCAAAAGCATGAAGTGGAAAGTTTGATTGTCCTATTCTTTCAATTGATGGGATTTTCTTTTGATTGGCCAAAAGGGTGGAATAGGCTGCTGAGTTCACATTTCAGCCTGGCTTGTAGTAAAAAAGTAATTAAAAAAAAAAAATCTGAATGCTTCCTAAAGCCTGCCTACAAGAAATATATCTATCTATGCCTAACATCTTTTATAGCACATGATTATAAAAAAACGTATCTATGGCAAACCTTTACTACCTTCCCTGCCTCACCAAATTAGCTTGAAGTCAAGGGAACTTAATTTAGAATTTGAATTTGATTTTAGGAAGTCAGTCTAATATGTCAAAAATATAAAACTCTTAGTTAATATAGAATTCCAAGTCACTGTAAAATAATAAATATTACTTAGCCAAAGTGATCATTTAAAAATTTTAAAAAGCAAAACATCTTTACTGTTTGATAGAGATTTAGCTTGCCTAATAATCAAAAGATCTGATAAAGTCAGCATGACACACTGTGTAACATTTAATTTGTCTTTTTTTCTCTCTCCCATCATTTTTTTTGCAGTTTACTGAAAAGATGAACAAAAACATTTTATTATTTTTTATGAATAACACAATATCCTTTTTTAAAAGAGAAAAACAAATTTCAGTTTTGTATCAGTGACATCGTCTCATTTTTTAAAACTCTTATAATACATTTATTTAATTTTACTTACTTTGATTATACTTAAATTTCTTTTATAAGATACAATTTTATAACCCTTTACAACTTTCGTATTCAGCTTTATCTTTATAGTTTTCCTTCATTTATTTATTTTGATACTACCTTCAAATAGTCAGAAAACAAGATAAGATTATTCCTTGAGTAGAATTAAACACATACTTATGTCTTTCTTATAACTTCCTCAAAATGCAACTATTTTTGTAGACCTTGTATACAGAACTGTTTTTCTTATTCCTAGTAGTTTTGATCACATATGCTCATGATAATTTTAACTCCTAGTAATCCTAATTTCCTGTTAAATCTAGGTATTAAGCAGTTTTAATTATGTACCAAACATTTTTTTGAATACATACTTCATAATTTCTAGAAACATAGGCTTTTTTATAGAACAATTTTTTAAATGTAGAACAGGACATATTTACTAACAAATTTGAATTATCTTTTGTTTTTCTGATCTAAACATCCAAAAACATATACATTTAAACTTATATTTAGTAATTAAGATTTATAATGTTTTTATTTGGAAAAATTTAGATATTTGATGAATATCCATTATTTAATTTAGTTAAGCAAATCTGTAATGGCTTAGTCACCAAAAGGATTTAAAAAATTTTTTTAAGTAAACATCTCATAAAACAAGTACAGTTAAAAAGTTCATTTACAAACTTTTATACAATTATATATCACTTAATGTACTTAGTTTTAACAATTATGTTTGGAAGATTTCATGAGATATCACATAAAGTTAGTTCTTATAAACAGAAAAAAAAAAACAACCTGATTTAAAAGTCACTGTAATCAGAAGGCTATCAGTCCAGAAACCCAGTGTATACTATCTTGGCTGAAATCGACAATAAATTTCTCTCTGTCTGAGGGACTAATTGACTAAACATCAGGAGTGAGAAATACTTTAGAAATGACTTTAAAAAATATTATTTTCCTATTTAACCATTTTTTATTGCACGGTATACTAGGCAAGTAAGTTAAATTCACGATTGTTTTGTTTTGTTGTTGTGTTTGAAGCACATGAAGCAATAAACACTGTATTGTACTCATTAGCATACTTATTTCTAGGTCAAACTTATACTTTTATGACCTAAAATACTAATAGAAATAAAACTTGCATGTCTTTTTTTTTTTTTTTTTTTGAGTTGGAGTCTCACTCTGTCGCCCAAACAGGAGTGCAGTGGCATGCTCCCGGCCACCGCAGCCTCCACCCGCTGGGCTCTGGCAATCCTTCTGCCTCAGCCTTCCAAGTAGCCAGAACTACAGGCCTGCACTACCCTGCCTGCTAATTTTTGATTTATTGCAGAGATGAGGTCTTGCCAAGTTGCCCCAGTGGTTCTCAAACCCGTGGGCTCAGGCAATCCACTAGCCTCAGCTTCCCGAAGTGTTGGCATTACAGGCTGAGCCACCAAGCCTGGCTGCATGTCTTCATTTAATGATATCTATTTTAATTAAATTGCTATTATTTTTTATTTACCAAAAATAACCAAAGTAACTTGAGTTTGCAAAAAACATCTAGGTTAATTTTATTTTTTAAGAAAATTAATATGTGTAAGCATTTAATTTGTCTTTTTATCAAGTTAATTATAATAGAGCTCTTATTAATCTATTGTAGAAAAATATACTCCCTTGTAACATTGTAATCTACAAGAGTATTGTAAGTATACTTCTGTTTTCTGTTGTTACTGCTGGTACTTACATACCAGCAGGAAACGGTGTTTCTGTTTCCTGTAAATATATTTAAGTTGTTCATTCATGAAGTTCTCACTTTTCTTGGAAGTATATTATTTTAATAAAATCAATTTCTCTAGAGAATTTGTAACTGATTTTTTAAGGGACCTGGGCTTACTGTAAAGTCAAAATTATTTTAAACTAAATTACGAATAATTTCAAAAATTGACTTAATAGAATTTAATTCATCATCAAACACATAGAGCTGGATGGCTTTCGGTTACAAGTTTAAGTGCTCCCCTCCTTCTCTTCCTTCTTCCTGTCCTCTTTCTCCTTTTCCTTCTTCTCATCATCATATTTAATGAAGCAATTTTCTTAAGGATCCTCTGCGTAGGCTTATTTACTTCTAATTAACTATTACACTGAGGTCTTACACTTAGGATATTTTTCTATTGAGCCTTTCACTTAGGATAGGTCAAGGTTTTGTCTTCTATCTTCAGAATCCTACAGAATTTACAACCCCAAACTTAAAATTTCACAGCGTTATAAATACTCTCTAGGAAAAGCATGCTTCAATGTTCAACTTACCTTCTTGCAATTTGTTGTTTCTTTGGTCTTGGCAGACTTTTTTTTTTTTTTTTTTTTTTTTTTAATTTTTGTCAGATGATGACTGTATTCAAGAAGACTTAAAGCATTCTAGTAAGTATGGTTTATTATCAGGTGAAGGGTTACACCAATTCTGCAATAGCCGAAGCACAAGGAATGGAACATTTCTTACACTTGTAGAGAACGTTTGTGCAAACCATATTTAGATTCATTTGACCCAGAATTGCGTGTTCTACATGTTATTTTTTCTACAACTCTTCAGAAGTTTCTGGATTTACAGACTAGCTAATAATATACTCACATTAGCACCACTTTTATATTAAGCATTATGGTTTACATTGAGAAGAAATTGGTTCTATTTGTATCTACTTATCTATTAAATAAAAATTGTAGAAGGCCATTGATTTGAATTGGGATCCTGAGCTAGGTCCCAGATCAGATCTATGTAGAGTTTAATCACAATAGCTGAGCTTTAGTTAATTACAGGAGGCTCTGTAAACAATTAACCAATTAAGTTGTAACCAATTAAGTTGTCTCTATATCTCACTTCTGTGTTCTACAAATGTTGTCAGATTATGTTGTTAACTGGAGTTTTCTGAATCTGTTTTGGTTCTGAGAGTTATAATGGAGATTGTTGCAAATCCTTTGTGTTTTGTTTTTACTTGCTGAAATAAACTCTGGTGAGTATAAGTAGCCAAAGAATGTTATTTCTTTTTAACTGAGTTTTATCTGTAACCTATTTATCTATCTATTTAGTCATCTAAATTTAATCAGAAAACTAAAGTCTAGTTTTATTTTGTAATATTCCTATGTCAACCAATTTAAATAGCTCTACTGAATATAGATGAATTAAGGATGGACATACTGAGAGTTAGAATGTTAGGTAGCCTTAAAAATATAGTGTCATCTGTTTCAAGATTGCAGATACTTATTTCGATGCAAATCCTATAGTCTCTTAAAGTTATAGTTCAAAATTCAGATTTATACCAAGATTGTTCTTGGTTCAAAATGAATAAAGTAATTTTTTCTTCACTACAGTCTTGTAATAAACCACTACAGTCTTGTAACCATCCACCACATATTTTGCTTCATGATGTTAACCCAGTGTTTTTTATATGTACAATTTACTCTCAACATAAAGCATTGGATAATGAGAGGACAAAGAATAATTTCTACTCTAACAGTAAACAGGTGCATGTGGATTGCTTGCTTAATAAATACTTACATTATTGAACTGATTTGTATTGAGTTGAATCAAATTGAATTGTCAGTGATGTATAGTTTAAAAATATGAATGCTTAACGAGACTCAGCGATTCAGTCACAGTTTGCTAAGTTAATGAGAGAAGAGAAAATGCATTTCTTGTTGAATAAGCAATTTCTATTTTTAAAGCATGTTGCACATTATTTTATTTTTTCCTTCTAAGTGCAAAGCTAATGAGAAAGGAACATCATTTTAGAGACCTTCTAAGACACATTAGGTTCAATAAACTAAGTGAGGGGTGGTAATCCTACGTAAGCAACCAATGTCCATTTTTAACTTTAAGATTTCCATTAGTATTAAAGTTATCTTAAAAGCAACAAGACTGGCACATTACAGTATTCCTGAAGGATAGGAAATAAATATGAGCTGAAATAATGCAAAGTCCACTTTAGAACAAAGCAAAAAATAATGGTGCCTGTAGTAATAATCACAAAAGGAATATAATATAGTTTATATTTATGTTAGGTCATTCATCATATCAGCATTCGCTCTTACCAATAAATATGACAATAGATATGTATGCTGCCTTGGCCTTGTACAATATTTATCCTTGCTTTTCACTGACTCAACAGCTTTTCAAATTTAAAGTCTTTATTTTTCATTGCATTTGCATACAGCTGTGCATTTTCTTTCCTGTGTTTACTATACATAGAAGCTGTTGGTTCAAATTATTTCTATTGTTAAGTAATCTGTTAGATTTTAATTTATTTTAAGTAATCCAAAACATTAAGTCAATTAGTTTATTTACATTGAATATGAACTTTTATTAAACACTACAGTTCGACAAAACAAAACATTTTAGAATAATATTGTAGTCATCTTTGGAGCAATAACATTGTCTTCATTAATTAAATGATCCACCATGAAAGTAGTAAATATGAGGCACTTATATTACAACTTTATTAGGAACTCTTTATTGTTCTAAAGTAACTATACACAACTTCTTTTTAATAATATGGATATAGATTTAATATCAGGAAGCCTGGGGGTAATTTGGATATCTATCACCATAATTTTGCAATTTCGGAAGCAATGTGGTGATTTCTTGGTACCAGAGTAAAACTATCTTTAGATGTTAAAGGAATTTTACAAATGTTTTTAAATTGTATGCTGTTATGTCCTGAATGTGTTTCCCAAAGTTAATGTGTTAAAACTTAATGACCAGTGTAATAATACTAAGAGGTGGGCCTTTGAGAGTCATGGGATTGGAGTCCTCATGAATGGGATTAGGACTCATAAAAAGGTTTAAGGGAGCAGGTTAGCTCTCTTCTTTTCTTCTGCCATGTGAGAACACAGTGTTCATTCTTTTTTTGCTTTTCTGTTTCTTTCACCATGGGAGGACACGGTGATTGTCTTGTATGAAGTATATAGAAACAAGGTGCTATCTTGGAAGCAGAGGACAGTCCTCATCAGACACTCAATCTGCCAGCACCTTTCTTCTGTGAAAATTAGATATATGTTACTGATAAACAACTCAATCTCAGGTATTTTGTTGTAATGACACAAAGGGAATAAAACAGAAAATTGGTACTAAGGCATGGTTTATGGCTATAACAAATACTAAAATTGTGGAAACAGCTTTAAAGCTGAGCACTGGGCAGAGGCTGGAATAGTTTTGAAGGATAGATTAGAAAAAGTTCATATTGCCAAGAATGGAGCTTTAAGGGTGACTCACATGAGGGCTCACAAGAAGAGCTGCTCAGTCTTTTTAGAGAGGATCTAAGTGTTCTTGATCAGAAGGATGGTAGAAATATGGACAATAAAGGTAATTCTGATCTTAGACTGAATGAAGAATATCTCATTGGAAACTAAGAAAAAGGACATCCTTATTACAAAGTTGCTGAAGACTTGGGTGAATGGTGTCTATGTCCTAGTACACATGCTCCTTGGCTTATAATGGGATTACATCTCAAAAATCCATCATAAATTGAAAATATTATAAAGTTTAAAATGAATTTAATACACTTAACCAACAAACACCATACCATTTCCTAGCCTACCTTAAACATGCTTAGTATACTTACATTTACTTACAGTTGAGCAGAATTAACTCATACAAATCTTGTTTTATAAATAAAGTGCTTAATATCTAATTTAACTTATCGAATATTATACTAAAAATGAAAAGCAGATTGGTTGTATGGGCACTTGAGGTATAGTTTCTACTGAATGCAGACCACTTTTGCAAAATCAAAAAATTGTAAAATCAAAAATTGTAAGTCAAACCAACTTATGTTCAGGACTGTCTGCACTTTGTGGAAGGCAGAATATCAAGAGTGACAAACTAGGATATTTGTTGGAAGAAATCTCTAAACAAAATGCCCAGGGTGCTCCATGGCTTCTCTTGATCACTTATAGTAAGGTGCAAAAAGAGAAATAAGTTAATTTAAAAAATTTAAATTCAAAAAGCAGAGCCTAACAATTTGAAAAATTCTCAGCCTGGCCATGTAAAGAATAAAAAGATGTTCCTGAGAGAGAATTACAAAGAACATAGTCAGGCTGTTCTTTAAGTTTTTATTTATTTATTTTTTTTAAAGTACTTGTTATTTTCTTTCCAACAACATTCAGTTATTGCCAATAATATTTGTGTGATAAGGAGATTCATATGGAGATAAGAAAGCCAGATGCTATGCATCAGGACAGTGGAAGAATGATCCTACAAACATTTTGGAAATCTTTGAGGCTGCCACTCTCATCACAGGCCCAGAGTGCCAGAGCCATGTAGGCAGCACAGTTTCGAGTGAGGGACTCACAGGGCCTGTGGGACCTTGGATCTTACTGCCCAGGGCCACCTCAAGTCTCTGCAGTGCTGCTTGGCAACACCAGCTGTAGCTCAAGTGAGCCCAGGTGTGGCTTGAGCTGCTGCTTGGGAGGGCAAAGTAGTGAACCTTCTCAGTTCCACATGGCACTAACTCTGCAGGTGCACAGAGTGAAGGACCTATGAGGGCATGACTGCCTCCAACCAGTTTTCAAAGAAACCTCAGGGCCAAGGCAGAGAACTGCCAGAGAGTTGAGGCTACCACAGAGAGCACTTATTGAGGCAATACTTAGCACAGCCATGAGACTGAGGTAACTTAAGAGAGTACTCTCTAGGACTAGCAGAGTCATTGGTATGGAGCTGCTTGTTCGACTCCAAAACTATAGAGCCACCAATGTGCAGCTCCATCCTGGGAAAAGCACAAAAACCAGACCCATGAAAACTGTAGCATAAGCTGTAGCCAGCAAAGCCATGAGGGCATGGTCTCCTAAAGCCTCAACCCTGCATGCCAGTGTGTCCAGAAGGTAGTGTATGGAATCAAAGAAAATTATTCTCCCATGTTTTGATTAAGTGTTATTTGCTTTGTTAAGTCTTAGGCTACTTGAGATCTGCTATTTCTTTCTTTCTGCTTTTTTTTTTTAAATTTTGAAATGGGCATGTATATTCTATTTTGGGTTCATCATTTTATTTTGGTAGCACATCACTTGTTTGATTTCACAGACTCACAGCTGGAGAGAAATTTGCCAGAGGATGCATTTTACATTGAGTCTCACCCATATCTGATGTAAATGAAACTCTGGACTTTAGACTTTTAAGTTCATGCTGAGATGAATAAAGATTTGGAAGCTATTGAGAAAGAATAATCATATTTTGCATGTAAGAGGGCCTGAATTGGAGGGTTCATGGTTGGAATGCTATGATCTTAATGTGTCTTCCAACGTCTATATATTGAAACTTAATGGTCAATTTGATAGTGTTAAGAAGTGAGGTCTTTAGGAAGTGATTTAAGACAGGACAGCAGAGTCCTCAATAATGGGAGTAGGATTCTCATAAAAGGGCTTAAGGGAACTCTTCCACAGTGTGAGGACACAGTGTTTATCCTCTTTTCCCTTTTCATCTTCTCTACCAGGTGAGTACACAACTATGGACAAATATTCCCTATGGAGAATGCAACAGTAAGACAACCATCTTGGAGGCAAAAAACAGTCCTTACCAGAAACTGAACCTGTCAGCATCTTGACCTTGGACTTTCTAACCTCCAAAACAATGATATATTTTTTTTTTCCCAGAAACTACTACCCAATCTCATGCATTTTGTTACAGCAGCACAAATGGGCTAAGGTGCTTTATTACAACTACTTGTTAAAGGGCTATATTAAAGAATATACCTATTATTTAAGCCCTGCTTTTGAAAGTGGTTGCTATTACTTTGAGGAGCTCAAGGCCCATCTAGTTCATAATTGTGTGATAAAACTTGTTTAAATGTAGGTTGAAGCTTATTTTAAATGTATATTGAAACTTGTTTTTAAAACTCAGATGTATGCTTGCTTTTCTGCCCAAGCCCAGTAGTATACTTTTGGTAAACAAGTTCACATACCAAAAGAAAACTGCAGAATCACAGTGCAGACCCTCTGGTCCCATTTCCTGCTCCACTCCCCTAGTAATCTCACATTCCAGATGTCCCAACCGGTTCCACCCAGCCCACCTGACCATTGATGGTCAGCCGCGGTCAGCTAAGACCCGCGACCATACAAACCAACCAATCCCAAATGCCCCCGTACCCAGTAGGAGAAATTACCCAATCATGTGCGAACAAGTTTAAAGTTCTTTCCCCTCCCTTGTAACTGTGTATATAAGCTGCTTGCTGTGCTGGGTCGGGGCTCTCATTCCTGTACCACTACACCGGTTACGGATGTGAACCCAGACTCAAGCCTGAATAAAGTCCCTCGTGTGATTTGCATCAGAGCTGGCTCTTTGGTGGTCTCTCGGATTCAGGATTCGGGTACAACATTTGGGGGCTCGTCCAGGATCCCAGAGACCCCTCCCGAGACACCCCCAGCCCGGAGGGTCCCAGCGCCGGCAGGTGAGTGCACTCGTTCCTCTGTCTATCAGCGCACATCTGTATTATTCGTAGGAATTCCACTCTGTATCTGGGTCAACATTGGCTTAAGTGGACGCACTGCCGAGCCGTCGCCCAGGGGTCATGGGAGATGTCCCGCAGCCCCATCTGGAGTACAAAGTCCTCATCTGTGAGGAAAGTCAGTCGCCTAGGGGCACGAACTTACCCTCAGCTCAGTTTTACTTTTGCCTCCATGGCCACAGAAAACCACACTTTTATGTTGGTAGCTTCGTTTTGTCTGTTGTGTTTGTGGTTGTGTTATTGTGGACGGAAAACATGGGACAGATGCTGACTACCCCTCTAACCCTGATGACTGACCACTTTTCAGATGTACAAGAAAGGGCTTATAATCTGAGTGTAACCATCCACAGGAAAAAGTTTCAAACCCTCTGCACGTGTGAATGACCATCCTTCAATGTAGGATGGCCGCCAGAGGGCATTTTCTCACTAAGTTTTGTTTTGCAGGTTAAGCATGTTATCTTCCAGGATGGACGTCACGGCCACCCGGATCAGGTGCCTTACATCCTCGTATGGCAGGATGTAATTAATAACCCCCCCATAGGTCAAATCTTTTATTCCACCTTAAACAGGGCCGACGCTCAGAGTCCTGGCCTCACAGTAGACAAAGCCTGGCGGGCCCACAGAAACCCAAGGGTCAACTAAAACCCCTCTTTACCCAGTCCTGCAGGATGCAGAGCCTGAGGATTTACTTTTCCCTCCTCCCTATCATGATATCCCTTCAGCTCCCCCGGTGCCTAGAGAGGGCGCCGTTGGGGGCCAGGCCCCTGTTCCACAGGCAGAGGAGCCCCCACGTGGACTGGCAGCAGGAACATGGGGACACACCAGTCGGGCAGCCCCAGCCCCAAATATGAGATCCACCAACTCCACTGTGCTCCCCTCCGTGCAATGGGGCCTCTGAATGAAACTGGAGAACAGCCCCTGCACTATTGGCCATTCTCCACCTCTGATTTGTACAACTGGAAAACCCAAGCCACCAAATTTTCTGATAATCCCAAAGATTTAACTGACTTGTTAGAAAGCATTTTCTTTACCCACCAGCCCACCTGGGATGATTGCCAAATGCGTTTAAAGGTTCTCTTCACCCTGGAGGAAAGAGAACGCATTCAGATGGAAGCCTGGAAATTGGTTCTGGGGGAGGACAGACAACCGACCCAGAATCCAGATTTCATCAATGCAGCCTTTCCCCTGTCCTGCCCTGCGTGGGACTTTAATATGGCAAAAGGTAAGGAGAGGCCCTGGGTCTATTGCCAGACTCTAATGGCAGGTCTCAGGGCTGCAGCACACAAGCCCATTAATTTGGCCAGAGTATATGATGTTAGGCAGGATAAGGATGAGAGTCCGGCCGCTTTTCTGGAGAGAATTAAGGAGGCCTTCAGGCGGTACACTCCTATGAATCCAGAAGCACCGGAGACTAGGGCAGTCATTATAATGGCTTTTGTCAATCAAGCTGCCCCAGATATTAAAAGGAAGTTGCAGAGGGTAGAGAGGTTAGGAGAGAAAAGCCTTCAGGACTTACTAATAGTGGCTGAAAGAGTATACAACAGCTGAGAAAGCCCAGAGGACCAGCAGACCAGAATAAACAACCACCAGACTTGCAACTTAGCCAAAATCCTGCTGGCCACCACCACCAATGACCCCCAGGAGAAACAGAGATGCCTCAAAAATCTGGCCGCAGAGCCAGGTAAGGAGGGCAGTTGTCAGAAGGGATGCCGCAACTTAAACAGAAACCAGTGTGCGTATTGCAAAGAAGAGGGTCATTGGGTGAAAGTCTGTCCCAAGAAATACCCTAATCCCAGGGATCCAGGAGATAAGCTACACATCCTAAACCTGGGGGAAAACCTATACCCTGAGGACTGGGGGGTCGGGGTTCAGAACCCCTCCCTGAGCCCAGGGTAATTCTTAATGTGGAGGGGCAACCAATGCAATTCCACGTGGACACAGGGGCACAGCACTCTGTCTTACTACAACCACATGGAAGGGTATCAAACAAGATTTTGTGGATGCAGGGGACCTCGGGCACTAAGCTGTAAACATGGACCACTCAAAGGACAGTGGACTTTGGCATGGGCCGAGTGTCTCACTCCTTTATAGTCATCCCTGAGTGCCCATATCCCCTGTTAGGCCGAGACCTACTCACCAAAATGGGAGCTCAAATCAGCTTTCACCCAGAGGAGACAAAGATTTTAAACAAAAATGGACATCCTATCCAGGTGCTCACTATAAGCCTGGAGGATGAGTATCATCTCCTCCAAAGGCCACTACCACCAATGGATGATATAAACTGCTGGCTACAGAGTTTTCCCCCAGCATGGGCAGAGACAGGGGGAACAGGACTAGCCAAGCACCGGCCAGCAGTGTTTGTAGAACTGAAACCGGGTGCCGATCCAGTCAGGGTGTGGCAGTACCTGATGCCCCTGACTGCATGGGAAGGTATAGCCCCTCACATCTGTTGGTTATTAAGTGTAGGGGTGCTGCGACCCTGTCAGTCAGCCTGGAACATTCCCCTGCTGCCTGTGCAAAAACCAAACTCAGGTGAATATAGGCCAGTTCAGGATTTATGAGAGGTAAACAGGCAAGTAATGGACATCCACCCTACGGTCCCAAACCCCTACACCCTCCTCACCACTCTATTCCCAACCAGGACATGGTATACTGTATTGGATTTAAAGGATGGCTTTTTCAGTTTGCCCTTGGCCCCAAAAAGCCAGGACATCTTTGCCTTCGAATGGACGGATTCAGAAAAGGGTATCAACAGCCAGCTTACCTGGACATGACTGCCTCAAGTATTCAAGAATTCACCCACCATTTTCAACAAGGCACTGCAGGAGGATTTGGGTGAGTTTTGTACAAAGAACTCCAACCTGGCTCTGTTACAGTATGTAGATGATATACTGCTGGCAGCTGAGGACCGAGACACATATCTGCAAGGCACCAAGGACTTGTTACAAATTCTGGGCACCCTGGGGTACCATGCCTTGGCAAAAAAGGCACAAATCTGCAGAACGGAGGTGAGCTATCTGGGATACAAAATAAAAGATGGGCAGAGATGGCTAACAGACGCTAGAAAGGAAACTGTTCTAAGAATTCCACCACCACAAAATGTCCACCAGGTACGCGAATTCCTGGGTTCAGCGGGGTTCTGCTGCTTATGGATTCCGGGGTTCGCTGAGTTGGCTAGACTACTATATGAAGTCACTAAAAATAAGCAAGACTTTGTTTGGATGGAGGCCATGAGTCAATCTTTTAGTAACCTCAAACAAGCGTTACTCTCGGCCCTGGTCCTTGGGTTACCTGATTTAACAAAGCCATTTCATCTGTATGTGGATGAACTGAAAGGGGTCACAAAGGGGTTCCTGCTACAATAGCTAGGCCCCTGGAAAAAGCCCATAGCATACCCCTCAAAGAAATTAAATCCTGTCGCAGCTGGATGGCCCCCATGTTTGAAAATCATTACAGCAGTCACCACTATGGTCAAGGATGCTGACAAAATAACCATGGGTCAAGAACTGTATGTCAGTACACCCCATGCCATAGAGGGGGTGCTTAGACAGCCACCAGATCAATGGATAAGTAATGCCCACTTGACTCACTACCAGGGCTTGCTCCTAGATCCTGCTAGAATTCTGTTCCAGAACCCCACCTCCTTGAATCCAGCCACGCTTCTCCCCAACCCAGACTGGGAGGACCCCTCCATGACTGTCAAGAAATCCTGGCCCAGGTGCCTGGGGTGAGAGCCGACCTCCAGGATCAGCCCTTGCCTGATGAGGATAACACCTGGTACACAAATGGCAGTAGCTTCAACCGGAATTGAACAAGGTATGCGGGGGCAGCCATAGCCACAGAGACTGAAACTGTCTGGGCAGAACCATTAGTGGCCGGAACTTCTGCCCAATGGGCTGAGTTAATCACGCTAACCAAAGCACTGACTATGGGAGCTGGCAAACGGATAAACATTTATATGGACAGCAGGTATGCGTTTGCCATGGCTCATGTACATGGAGCCATTTACAGAGAAAGGGGGTTCCTAATGGCAGAAGGAAAAATTATCAAAACCAAAGCTGAAATCCTCGAGCTGCTACAAGCCTCTGGCTACCTAAGGCATTAGCCATCATCCATTGTCTGGGACACCAGACAGTGGACACACTAGTAGCCAGGGGAAACTGCTTGGCTGACCTAAAAGCACAGGAGGCAGCCATGTCTGTAAATCATGTCCTAGTAACTACGTTACCAGACCCATGGGCACCAGAGTTGCCAGATGACCCCAAATACACAGAAGAAGTCTTAAATTGGATCAAACGCCAACCTATGGTACAACACTTGCACAGCTGGTGGAGGGCAGCGAACTGCAGTGTAATCTTACCAGAAAAATTAGGACTACAGCTCCTCATAAAAATACACAGAAGTACTTATATGGGAACAAAAAAATTGGGAGACTTTATACAACATGCTAAAATAACCATCAAAGACTCGCAATCTAAAATTGAACAGATCGTGGCCAAGTGCTACGCTTGTCAAGTAACAAATGCCTCTTCACACAAATCCAACCTGGGAACCAGTCTCTGAGGTAACAGGCCAGGAGCGTACTGGGAGGTAGACTTCACTGAGATAAAACCGGGAAAATATGGTTACAAGTATTTACTGGTGTTTATAGACACTTTTTCAGGCTGGACTGAAATATTTCCTATAAAACATGAAATGGCACCAATAGTGGTAAAGAAACTCCTGGAGGACATTATGCCAAGGTATGGTTTCCCCATCCAAATAGGGCCAGACAATGGACGAGGTTTTATTTCTAAGGTAACACAGGGAATAGCTCAGGTTCTTAGGGCAGATTGGAAGTTACACTGTGCATACAGGCCCCAAAGTTCAGGACAGGTAGAACGCATGAATAGAACATTAAAAGAGACCTTAACTAAATTATCCCTGGAGACTGGCGGGGACTGGGTGGCTCTCCTCCCCTTTGCCCTTTATAGGGTGCGCCATTCTCCCTATAAAATGGGCCTCACGCCCTTTGAAATCATGTTTGGCATTCCCCCACCTATTGTTCCAAATTTAAAACCTGAAGTACTTGTTGAATTTGATGATGAACAACTCCTTTTTTCCTTGCAAGCACTGCAAAAAGCATGAGCAGGTGTGACCTGCATTAAAGGCCCTCTACGAAACCGGGCCACCTCCGGAACCACACTGCTACTGCCCGGGTGACTGGGTGTACGTCCGTAGACATCAACACCAGATGCTCCAACCATGTTGGAAAGGACCCTACATCATAATCCTGACCATGCCCACCACACTCAAAGTGGATGGAATCATCCCGTGGGTCCACTACACCCACGCCTGGCCGGAAGACCCCTTCGCTGTGTTGGAAGACTATGTACCAGGCTAGAAAAGCGTGCCGGACAAGGACAATTCCCTAAAGCTAAGATTGTGCCACTCTCACTTACTCCCATAATGCTAATATTGTGTATATCGTGTTTTCTATGTAGTGTCATAGCCAACCTGAACCCACACCAGCCCCAAAATCTAACATGGCAGGTTATAGACCTCTCCACTAACGACATCATCTGGCAGGCTTCAAAAGTAGCCCCTCTCTAACACATGGTTCCCAACCATGACTGGGGACTTAACACAGTTCTACCATACTGCCACCATACAATAGAAATTAACCCATGGAGGCACTGATGGAAGGTACTGGTACTTTTATGTGTGTCCGGGGCATGACAAAGATAAGAACTGTAGAGATGTCACTGAGTACTATTGCCCCAGCTGGTCCTGTGTCTCCATGGGGTTCATAAATTGGAGCCCTGCTAAGTCCAATGATTTGATAAAGGTACAGAGGGCAGGTACCCCAACATCTATCAAAGATGTAATCCTACCCAGGGGCAGCGCTGCAACCCCATAACTATAAGCTTTACCTAAAAGGGCAGAAAAACTCAAGGCTGGGAAATAGGAAAAACATGGGAACTCAGATTGTACAATCTGCAGCATGTAGGGAGTACAGATCCCAGAGGTTCCTTTATGATTAGAGTAACCTCTCAAACCCCCAGTCAAAAAACCCTTAGCACGGGACCAAATCCAGCTCTAGCACTAAACACAGACCAGTTGTTATACCAAACCTCAGGCCCCGGACCACCGCGTCCACCCCCTTAGCTACCACTTATACAGATTCTAAACCCACTACAGCTGTCCCCGACTCCATAGGGGCCAATATACTTATCTCTGACTCCACCCCACCCCCACCAGTACTGTACCAACATCCTCTCTGGCACTTGTTAAATCAAGCCTACCTGTTTCTTAACGCAACGAAACCAGAATTCACTCAGTCATGCTGGTTATGTTAAAACATCCAGCCCCTCTATTATGAAGGAACTGCAGTAATGGGAAACTATACAACCAAGCATGATTCCAATTCTTATAGATGGCAGCCAGCAACCTAGGAACTCACTCTCCAGTCGGTAACAGGCCAAGGATTATGCATAGGCCGCCCCGCACCAAAGTTTCAGTCCCTATGCAACATTACACTACCTGTATCTAGCCTAGATTACCACCTGCCCCTTGAAAGTAGCTGGTGGGCCTGTTCTACAGGCTTAACCCCTTGCTTCCACAGGCAGGTACTAAATCAGACCCAACAAGGCTTCTGAATGCTAGTCCAATTACTTCCAAAAATTCTCTACCACTCTGATGAAGACATACTCCGGTGGTTCAGCACAGAAGCCCACTGGAGAAATAAAAGAGAACCGATCACCGCCATTTCCCTGGCGGTCCTCTTTGGGCTCGGACTAACAGGAGCAGGGACAGGTATTGCCTCCCTAGCCACACAGAGCCACCAATATAATAGCCTTAGGGCGGCCATAGACCTAGACATTGAAAGAATTGAAGCCTCCATCTCCCATCTCCAGGAATCCCTAACCTCCCTATCCGAGGTAGTCCTACAGAACTGTAGAGGGCTAGACTTATTATTCCTACAGCAGGGTGGAACATGTGCCACCCTGGGGGAGGAATGTTGTTTCTACACAGATGACTCGGGCGTTGTCAAGGAGTCCATGGCCAAAGTAAGGGAAGGACTGGCTAAACAGAAAAAAGAATGAGAACAACAAAGTTGGTTCAAAATCTGGTTTAACCACTCTCCATGGCTAACTACTCTAGTATCCACCTTAGCTGCCCCCCTAATCATTTTGCTACTCCTTCTCACCTTTGGGCTATGCGTTGTTAACAAACTTGTAGCCTTTGTCAAGGACCAGATCAGCACTGTACAACTTATGGTGCTCAGACAGCAAAACCAGCCGGTAGGCGCCCACACTCAGAACACTTGTATAGACCCATGATTGGGTTTCTTTTTCAGGTTCCTCTAAGAGGGGGAAATGAGGAGCTCAAGGTCCATCTAGTTCATAATTGTGTGATAAAACTTGTTTTAAGTGTACGTTGAAGCTTATTTTGAATGTATATTGAAACTTGTTTTTAAAACTCAGATGTATGCTTGCTTTCCCACCCAAGCCCAGTAATATACTTTTGGTAAACAAGTTCACATACCACAAGAAAACTGCGGAGTCACGGTGCAGACCCTCTGGCCCCATTTCCTGCTCCATTCCCCTAGTAATCTCACATTCTAGATGTCCCAACCGGTTCCACCCAGCCTGCCTTACCATTGACGGTCAGCCGTGATCAGCCACGACCCACGACCATACAAACCAACCAATCCCAAATGCCCCCGTACCCAGTAGGAGAAATTACTCAATCATGTACGAACAAGTTTAAAGTTCTTTCCCCTCCCTTGTAACTGTGTAATAAGCTGCTTGCTGCGCTGGGTCGGGGCTCTCGTTCCTGTACCGCTGCACCGGTTATGGATGTGAGCCCAGACTCAAGCCTGAATAAAGACCCTCATGTGATTTGCATCGGAGCTGGCTCTTTGGTGGTCTCTCGGATTCAGGATTTGGGTACAACAACTTATTATTAGTTTTCAAATCTAATAAATTGGTTAAAGATATTGTAATAATTTAGTAGGGCTGCTCTGACAAAGAACTACAAACTGGTCAGCTTAAAGCAATAGAAATTTGTTCTCTCATAGTTCTGGGGCTAACAGTATAAAATCAGTTTGTCAGCTAGGACATTCTGTCTCTGAAGCCTCTAGGGCAGACTCCCTTCCAAGCTTTTCTCTTAGTTTCTTGTGTTATCAGCAATTCTTGGCAATCCCAGGCTTACAGGCACATCAATTCAAACACTACCTCCATTATTATGCAGCATTCCCCTTGTATGTCCTCCCTATGCTTCATCTCTTCTTCTTGTAAGTGCAGCATACCATTGGATTAAAGGCCTACTTAACTTTGGTATCACCTCATCTTAACTAATTACATCTGTGACAACTAACTCTGTTTCCAAATAAAGTCACAGCCTAGATTCCGGGGGTTAAGATTTCAACATAGTTTTGTCAAGGAGAGGAGAGAAGTTCAACATAATATAAGCATATATTTAATTTTTTTTCAGATTTTTTGAGGGACAGTTGACCAAAAAAAGTACATATTTAAATGTACAATGTGATAATTTGATATATGTATACATAGTGAAAAAAGCACCACAACAAAATTGACACATCCACCATCACACATAGTTATCATTCTGTGCACATGTGTGGTGATGACACTTAAGATC
This sequence comes from Carlito syrichta, assembly GCF_000164805.1. Taxonomy (NCBI): domain Eukaryota; kingdom Metazoa; phylum Chordata; class Mammalia; order Primates; family Tarsiidae; genus Carlito; species Carlito syrichta. The sequence goes on from NW_007247399.1 coordinate 144,826, forward strand.
TAATCTCAACAAATAACTAAGTACCACATGTTCTCACTCATAAGCGGACCCTGAAGATTTACCATATATACTATAAGAAAGGAATTGACAATAGCCGGAAACTGCCAGGGGAGGGAGGAGGACACATAACATCTCTAAGGGTACCAGATCTCAAATCAGGTGAAGTGGGGACCAGCGGGAGGCCCAAACTTTACCTGTATGATGATCATTTGTGTACCTAATCCTGAATTGTACCCCATCTTTAAAATAAAGTTTTAAGGGCAATGCCTTCGGGTCCCCTCCCATTGTGGGAATTTTCTTTTCTCTTAATAAATCCTGTTTTCTAAAATAAATAATAAATAAAGTTTAAAAAATCTAATCTCTTAGTAAATTTTAATTAAGCAATCAGTATCATTAACTATCATCACCATTCTGTACATTAGATTCTCATTACTTATTCATTTTTTATTTTTATTTTTGAGTTAGAGTCTCACTCTGTTGCCCAGACGGAGTGCAGTGGCCACTCCC